>NC_068990.1:28474240-28480089 GCF_001194135.2 Octopus bimaculoides | reverse complement strand
TATATATATATATATATATATATATATATATATATATATATATATGTACTCATTCTGAAACTTGAGACCCGCATACACTTTCCTTAGAAACACTGCTCCATAGATATTTGTTTCGAGAAATATCAGATACATCATTCAAAAGCTATGGGCTTTTCCCCGACTAAACACATGAACACCAATACATGTGTAAGTATGGTAATGATGCATTTTAATCGCTTATATTTCTCTGTTTTCTACGTTGTTTACTTCTCAATATTAGCTTCTCCAAGTTGTTAACAAGATGAGAAATTTTTTGTCATCTCGTGTTGTAACAATCTTTCGTCTCATCTTCTCTTATTGCTAAAAACAAACAAACAAGCTGGAAAAAATTGAAGTCTTCTCATTCGATTTTGTAATAATATATTTTCATATAGTTTGTGTAAAGATAGACGTTACTTCGTACTTCTACTTCTCTTTTCCATCCATTTCTCTACATGTTTTCTTTTGCAAAACAAAAATATATATAAATAAAAAAAAAACATTATTTAATAACGTCAGTATTATTCATTTTAGAGAATTTTCGGATGGTTCTCTTTTAGTTTATTAAAAATTCTATTCTTTACAGCTTAAAGATTTTTATTACCCTCATAACTCACAGCGCTTAAAATGTATGTTATGAAAATAACATACGCACACCGTAGCTGGCGTGATTGAAACTAGAAAAGACATAACAGAACAAAAGAAATATTCAAACATGTAATTACTCCCAGAGACAGAAGGGAGACGAATAAACTATAAACATTCTGAGAAAAAAAGTCCGCAATTATGTTGCGTGAAAGAGAAGCTAACATCCGACACTAAGGTTTCGTTCGTGCGGTCGATCGTTCATTTACTTCAGCTAGTCTGAAACATATAGGCCGATTGTTAGCAGTATATGTTGGATGCTACAAGATGGATTACTGCCTGTCCAGCTGTAAAAATTCATGTTTGGAAATGTCAGGTATATTCGTATATTCTTTACAATACGGACTCATTTTGTTTTTTGTTATTAAAGTCGATTTATATAGCGTTTTCATGATTAAACCAGCATTTCAACTGGTACAAATACCAATATTATCAAACTTTCCAAGTTAGACGATATATGTATATATATATATATATATATATATATATATATATACATACACATGCATACACAGGTATGTATGGGTGTGCGTATGTATATTATGCATCTCCGTCTCTCTCGCTATCTAACTATATACATTTATATGTATACATAATATACACACTCACACACGCAAGCACATATGCACACACGCACGCGCAAGTACACACACAAGCGTGTGCGTGTGTGTGAGTGTGTGATAAAGAGTTTTAAGTTATGAACCGAAACTTTTTTGTTTTTTCTAATTCGTTTTTGCTGCTATATAACTACGATTTATCACATATACTTTCCTGCTGTTTTCGTTTTCATAAACATAACCTGCTCCAATGCAACAGCAACGAAACAAAGAATAAAAAACATAGACTAAACCTAGCAAAATACGATAATATTTTGCTGAAAAAAATAAATAGAATCAACGATTTCATGCTGGCTTCTGTCAAATTTCTAATTCTTTTCAAGACAAAGTGCTGCTGCAAATGCAAATTCAAACTTTCTCGTAAAATATTTATCAAATGAAATTAATCTTTTAAAGTGTGCGAGAACAAGTTCTGATATTTAACGTTGCATTTTCTTACTGTCACTCGAAAGGGAGAAAAAAGCGCTGTTAAGTATGTAAATGTCTTGACATATGGGCTGTATGTTTTAAGTTGAACTTATATATATCAAATATCATAGATTGTCGCTTTAGAAAAGATTTTTTTTCCATGGAGAGGAGAAGAATTTTGGCAGAGGAAAAATTATGATTTTTACCAAATGATGAATTATATTGCCAACTACATATATATCATCCCCGATGTTTTGTTTATTTGTTCCTTTAACGTAACTCGCCATTTTAATTCGATAATACACGGTCGTCATATGTTAGCCACAAAGAAGACTCGCCTTATGATTGTAATACCAAATGGCTTCAAATTTTGACATAAATCAGGGATTCTAGGGAGAGGCAGGGGTTTGGTCGATTACACAGATCCCAGTGCGCAGCTGGTACGTTATTTTATCGACCCTGAAAACATGGAAAGCAAAATCGACGTCAGTGGTATTTGAACCCAGAACGCAAAGAGTCAAAACAAATGCTACTAGACATTTTGTCCACTACACTAACGAATCTGCCAGATCGCCGCTTTAACCGGCGTTAAGGTAATGACATAATTTTGATCACGGCCAAAGTTTCTGAAAGTATCCAACTGAAACAACGCGATCAAACATTTAACAATCTTCATATTTGATTCGAACATATCAGAAAGTTTGAATATTAGAGCTGAATACTCAGGTATGCGTTGTTCCATGCAGAAACTACAGGCACATCTTAACGATGGGGTAAGTTCTATCTCTTGATATCGGTAAAGATATAGTTGGTAACATTTCCTTACATTCTATACATAACTGTATTAACAGCATATACTTAAGAGTCACGAATATTTTACTTCTTAGCGTGTCCGCTACGCATGTGTGGGAGAGTGAATGATTCAATTTGCTGTCTGTCGTTGGTTATAAATATCGTGAGGTGGTCCCAACTGTCATGGTTATTTGCATTGTTGTTTTCTGCAGTTGTTTGTAATCTACACAAATCCACCGAAATGTGTAACTCACTAATTTTGCCGGAAAGCCACGACCGTCGACTTCAATAGGGAACAATGTAACATGTCATATTTGCCATGTACATCATTAACTACATTCCGGTACTATGTCATTTCTGTCTGTCTTGTATTTTAAAACCAACATAATTTCATTGTTCAGATGCTATACAATTAAGTATGACGCTGATGTATTACAAGATGCAATTATAAAAAAATATCACTTACAATACTACATAATTATGAGTCAGGGGTGGGAAATAACAATGCCAACATCTCTTTAAGTTTCAATGCCTATGAAACCGGTCGGAGGAAAGGTGAACTTTATTTGCAAAATACTAGAGTACAATGTTTGTACACATGTATTAAATCCTTAATAATGCCCGTAGTATCACTTAAAGATTCGTCACAAAGACCAGCGACTGCATATCTATCTATCTATCTATCTATCTATCTATCTATCTATCTATCTATCTATCTATCTATCTGTCTGTCTGTCTGTCTGTCTGTCTGTTTGTCTGTCTGTCTGTCTATTAAAATAGTAGGGCAAAAAATTGGATATTAATTAATATCAATTTAATACCAGGAAACCAGCACATTAAAAAAAAATCAGAAGATTCAGAAAAAATTTTCTGAGATCTCAAAAGGATTATTGTATATGTATATATAAAGGAGACCACTAAGTGGACTGCTAATGTGCTAGAAGGAGATCACGGAATAGTTCTCAAAGAAAAATTTAGCGAAGCAAAACATACGGGCGAGACTAGTGAAAATTATAGAAATAAATGCAAGGTTCTCCGTAGACCATGGCTTCAAAGTCAATACTTTCTTACCGAAAATATCTGTTTCTCCTCAGTACGGACTGCTAGATTCATTATAAAAGAATGTCCAGGAGCTTCACTGATGTATGGAAACAAAAATAGGAAAATCACTGACGCTGCTGTTAGTCAATCGGGTAACTCAAAATCCTTTATGTACAACAAAAACAGAATTAGATTAACGTCTGACTACCATAACTAATGCAAATACATCACGAAAGCCAAATGTACTGCAGTACTTAACACTTGACTGGAGACATTAGCTGTTATGGGCACACTGTGTTAAATAGCACAGAAATATACTATTAATAGACAAAATCCTTCAGCAGCGGTGGTAACTATACTAGATGCGCACTTTTGCCCTTTTAGATTTTGTCAAAAGCCGGTACGCTCTGGCATCTGTGTGCAACTAACGAAGCCCAGAGGGGCAGAAATGCAGGTCTAACATTCTCATCAAAAATTTCAGACGCTTGTCATCCTACTTCTATAATGTCGCGCTATTTATCACATTGTAACCACAAGAGATGCTATCTCCAAAAAATACCATGGTTAATTTGACTTTGGCTTTTCGTGATGTCTTGTAAACAGATGACTACACATGGAGTGCTTCCTTTTGTCAGAGAATACGATGTACTTTTAACAGCTGAATCTATTATGTACAGGTTATTACTGAGAGTTAGATCGTGACTTAAGGAGGAGCAGGCTGTTGCGTGTCGGAATAAATACAATAAACTATTTAGTTTTAATCACTTAGACATAAACTTCAAATTGAAACGCAATCGATTTTACTAATATTTGTAGCAACAATATTTGCAAGGAAAACGTTCAAAAATTGCTACTATTCAACTACAATACAAACACCATCTCAGTCTGCTAATACTTCATGCTATAAAAATTGGTCATCTGGCTAGACATTGGAAAAATCGATAGAAGTTTATAGCGGCTTCAATTACAAGGTTAATGTGATGGTTATTTCAAAGTTCCATATAATTTTTCTTTAATATTAGATGCATTGGTGACACCAATATATCAATAATTATCGTCGCTCCTTTCGTATATTTTATTCCGTTTTAGCAGCGGTAAATTTTATTTCCTTATCAAGAATTGAGGCCTTATCCAGGTAATGTTAATTATCTTGATGGAAGAAGATATCTTACTGAAATTTTAACAGAAATCGCTTTCTGATTGGTTGGACGACAGCTTTAACACGTACACTCAGTTACATAGGAAATAAGATATATATATATATATATATATATATATATATATATACATATATATATATATATAGTAAAAGAAATGAAAATAATATGTGATGATAATAATAATAATGAAAGGAAGCGGTTGGAATCTTCCCATGTCCTGGTTTCTGATACATCTAGTGATGGTGTCACAATAAAAACACTCGTAACTGTGCAACCTGATAATCACTATCTCATATTAGTGACAATGAAAAAAAAAACTATTGTGAATAACTGTAGTAAAGAAACTGAAGCCCTTCATAGTGATAGTGTTGCACCTGGTAGGCTCAGAGATACAGGTCCGACTCCAGCCAGGCGTTATCCAGCAAGGGACCAGCACACACAGCGTAGATGGAACAAACAAGTCAATGCTATGGTCATGGATTTTTACTACCTGATCAAACATGTAGACGAAAATGGTATACCGACAACGTATGTATGGTCAATGGAAAGAAAGAGGATTGTTTCAACTCAGTGAACAGAGATTATGTGATCAAACTAGAGAAATAACAAAAAAAAAGAAAAATCGTTGGTTCACAGAAGTAGAGCACGAAACTACCAAAATCAAATATTGGAAAACAGCAGCAGAGGAAACGTTGAAAATACAGTTCCTAATGATAAAAGTAATCTCATAGCAGAATGCAGAGATGCAAGCTCTAATAAACCATATGAAAGGAACTGTGACAGCTTGCTCGGTGAGAGATATGTAGATATGTAGTATTATTATCGTTATTGTTAATATTATTACTATTATTATTATTGTCATTATTATTACTATTATTATTGTTATTATTATTATTATTATTATTATTATTATTATTATTATTATTATTATTATTATTATTATTATTATTATTATTATTATTATTATTATTGTTCAGTAGTTTTATTTTTATAACGTGCTTTCACTTCACTACCGAGCGCAGCTCTGTGCGCCTTGGGTATGTGCTGTGGTTTGCTGTGGTGCTCTTATGTTTACTGTATTGAAAGTGTTTTGCGTAGAATGTGTGCAGTACCCAGTAGTGCAATTTTCTGTATGTTATATATATTTGTAAGTCCTGGTATTTTTGTT
>NC_068990.1:28470949-28473319 GCF_001194135.2 Octopus bimaculoides | reverse complement strand
TTGTTTGTATTTGTCAGCTTCCTAGGTAGATTGATTTCTTGTTTGTATTTGTCAGCTTCCTTTATTATTATTATTATCATTATTATTATTATTATTATTATTATTATTATTATTATTATTATTATTATTATATTTTTTCTCTACGTTTATGATCTTTTATCTTCTATACTTTTAGTAATAAATTTGTATCTTTTCTTTTATTGTATTAATAATATCTAAAAGTTACTTTTTGATTACATTACGAACATTTCTTTCTATTTATTAGAAAATCTTCTTAATTTATATCAATTTTATTATTATCATCTTCCATAATATCTTAACATTTTGACCTTGTGTTCCTATAAGAACATCGAGAATGTACAATTAAACAAAGAATTTCTTTCACCTGCGAACGTAGCTTAAATTCTGAATTAGTCTGAGAGATTTCTTGCATTTTGCATTAACGCAGGCATCCAAGTAATTTATTTGTTATTAGATATCATAATATAAATTATTTACATGTTTTTAAGTTACGTAACAATTTGTGAAATTAGAATATTCTTATTGTTAATAACATTTCATCAAACCATGTCTGTGAGTGTGTGTGTGCGTGACTGTGTATTCCCTACTGCTACGTCCCTATCTATACTGACTGCTTTAGAATTTTCCTTTTGAACACCAAGTACTTCACGTCAGGTTTTTGCTCTTTTCATTATGATTCACACTTCTACATCAATTTTTACCAACTTCATCCAGTGTTCTAAATACTGTACCAAGACGGCAGAAAAAATGTCGATATTGACGAATGTATCTGGGAGACCCGCAACCAGCAGATGTGCGTAAGCTGCAGGGTGAAATCGTCAAATCACCTTCCATGAGTTACCAGAGAATTTGCAGATTAGTTGCGGTTCAATTCAGTCGGTTATCACTGAAAATTTGGGGTATGAGACTCTTGCTTGCCACGTTTGTGCCAAAACTGCCTTCAGCTGACCAGCAAGATGCTCAGATTTAAGTTGCACAAGATCTCCTTGAATGCGTCGAAAATGATGAACAGTTTTTGAAAACTTTGCGTAGACGTCTGAGCAGGTATCGCCAAGCTTTTGGCAAAATCTGATACAGATTTTCTACTGAACTTCCTCTGTCGTGGTCAATGCGACGATCACAAGCTACACACCTTCCTTCTAAGCACTGCTGTAAACAGCGGAGGTGACCTAAAGCGTTAAAATTTAGTACACATATAGAACAGAGTTCAACGTCAATCTGTTCCATACCGTTTTACTCTCCGTGTTTTAGCTTCGTTACGATGACAACATTCCGGATACTTATTGATCAGACCACTTAGATACATATGCATATATATGTGTGGGTGTGTATGTATGTGTGTCTGCATGTGTGTATATGCGTGCTCGTGCGCGCCTGCTTTTATGTGTATGCGTGTATGTATGTATGAGTGAGTGTGTATATGGCTTATTGGTTAGGTTACTTGTCTTACGATCGTAATGTTTGTAAGTTCGATTACCGGCGGTGCGTTGTTTCTTTGAGCAAGGCACTATTTTGCGTTGTTCGACGTTTTCCAAAATGAGTCGTACCAGTATTTCAAAGATCACACTGGATCTCACAGAGGATTAGATTAATCGTACACATTTCTGTAGACTCCTCCAACGCCACTTGCCCATTAACATCACGAGCAGGCCGTTCCGTTGAAAGGATCAACTGGATCCCTCCTCGTCGGAACCGACGAACTGCTAGTGCGAAATCATAAGACTCCATGACAGAATAAAATGTTATTCTTCATTTGGTTTCTTTAAAATGACTTTCAATTCAGAAAATGTAGTCGATGTTGATAAAGCTAGGTCTTTTCTCAAGACATAATACGGAATATCATTCATTGAATAGAAATAAATATGAGACCCCTTATACAAGTTACTCAGCGACACTATCCCTCTAGACTTACAAGGCTTCTTTTTACAGGATATTGGCATAAAGCTATAGAATACAAAACGAAAATGTTGTGAACAAGTTTTACCACATAATTATTACAGCAAGCCTTAGCTTTATTTGCGAGCTAGCTTCATTTCTCTATCTTTCTCAAACTTGTTTTTGTTACATGTAGTTGTTAAATATTCGTTTCAGGCAAGGACACTCTGTGTTATTGTCTTCACATGTATGTATGCATGTACGAACGTATGTATGTATGTATGTATGTATGTATGTATGTATGTATGTATGTGTGTATGTATGTAAGAATGTATATATATATGTGAGTATGTGTGTGTTTGTATTTATGTGCGCATGCATGGATATATATTTATACACACACACACCTATATATGTGTATATATATATATATATATATATATATATATATATATATACACACACACACACACA
>NC_068990.1:28466890-28470795 GCF_001194135.2 Octopus bimaculoides | reverse complement strand
ACACACACACACACACACACACATATATATATATATATATATATATATATACGCACATATATATATATATGTATGTAGATGCGCGTGTATATATATGTGGTTTATATGAATGTATGTGCGTCCGTAGGTCTGTGTGTGTGAGTGAGTGTGTATATGTTTGACATTCTTCTTTAGACACCAAGTGCTACGTAAGGAAACACAATGGCTGAAGCAAACAGCAGTTAATAAGCTCTGCTCCGTTATACAGAAGCAGGCTATAAAAGATTGAAATATATGGAAGGCAAGCAGTGACATATGTATTATTCAGAAGCAGGTAACAAATAAAAGTATTTTCATTATAACAAACATGGAGAACATATACGACTACGCAATTATGAAGGTTCTTTTTACTTACAGCACAAAATAAAAACTACATGTGTATTCACGGCCGCAAAAGACTGGAGTTAATAAGGATAATATAGATATTTGTGGAGCGCCATCTCCAGCAAGATACACATGAAATATACACAACGCACACAAAAGACAATTAACACTGGAAAAAACACACGTTTTCTTTTACGTAAGGCGATTTCATTCTGCATCTAGTATTGACAAAGTTAATTTCTGCAAGGTTTTGAAACACAAACAAAATAAACACAATGTCGCCAAAGTTTATAGCATTTATAAATCACAAGAGAAAATGTTGTTTACAATATCTTATTTTTCGCCTGTGGTGTATAGAAGATATATTATGTTTGTTCTTTCGTAATTGTGGAGGCGTGTGACTTAGAGTTTAGGGCATCCGCTTACGAACCGTGCGGACGTGTGTTCGATTGCTGGTAACGCGCTATGTCTCTAAGTAACTTTATTTCACGTTACTTCTGACCACTCAGATGGAGAATATGAATTGTACCTGTAATTCGAAAGGACAACCTTGGCACGTTTTGTGCCACGTTCAATCTTCCTGAGAACTACGTTAATGGTGTGCGGGTTGGTGGAGTGTATATATGTGAGAGCGTATGTGTGTGTGAATGTACGTATGTATGTATATATGTATGTATGGTATTGTTCAGTTTTATTTCACGATTTCTTGCCAATTGAGTAAGAGCCGGTTTCTAACCTAGATCCAAGGCTCCTTCATTGGAATTTCAACATCAACAACAGGGTATATTTGTTTGTATGTTTGTATATGTGCAGATTTGCATATATGTCTTCTGATGCATATAGTTGCATATCTAGACATGCTCATATATATTTAAATGATAAATATCTGGAAAGTCTTACAAATTTTTACAGTTCCAGTGAAGGATTGGCTCTGTAGTCTTCGAATTAGCCTTCTCCTTTCTGGTTTGGAGAAGCCTAATTTCTCAAGATTGGTATTTGGACAATGTGTTACATATCCCAGGACCACAATAATTACAGGTATGTATGTATGTATGTGTGTATGTATGATGTGTGTGTATGTGCGTGCGTGAATGTGTGTGTATGTGTGTGGTTATGTGTGTGTGTGTGATATACTTGCATATTAATTTCAAGAACAGGCTGTTGAATTGATCAGGTCATCTAGTGCAGTCGTGAATGTAACTGACGGAGCGCCAGTCAGGTCTTTCGTCACAGATGGATAGATGTGAGTTAAAAGTAACAGTGTGTATCACTGGTACTATTTCAACTCGCAACGTGAGTAATTCTGTTTTCTAGAAATAAATTATATCCCACACTACAGCATTACGAAAAACGGCATCTGTTGAATAACGGCGTTCGAAGACACATGCTAGTAAGAAAACACTGTGACGGAATGATTAGGACGAGATATTTGTGGGCATAGACAAGTAAAATCAGAAACGAAAAGCGATTGAATAACAAAAACAGATGAAATTTTAATAGCCTTGTGAGAAAGAAATGCATAAATCACTATCCTTGGAATTCGAAATCAATAGATAACAAGTTTATTGCGGTCCTCTTCTGCGTTAGATTTTGTTATTAGCTTAGAAAAAAAAAAGACGTAACAGATTAAGTTTAAATGCATAATACAACACCAAATATAAGTGTAACAAAATTGTTGATTTTATCAATATAATTGACGTGTCAGTGCAACTTGAAGCTGAGTTTTGATTTTAATAACACCTTGTTGCGTCTAATTGAGGAAGATTTAATAAATGAAAAGCATTCATTCGTATACGAGCTGGTTTTGAACAGGTCGGGCTTTAAGAGTGTCACTAAACGCTGGACGGAGGTCTTGGCTTCCGGTTCTTTTAATTGGCATAGACAAGCTTATGGATAGCAACAATAAGTGTGTGATTCTGAGAGGCGAACATGGTGAATAAAATCATAACTGATCCTCCTGTATTTTCTTTTATCCAACGCTATAAAATTTTCGGCATCATTTCGTATATTTGCATAAATGTGAAGGACAATTTGTTTCGGTGACAATATTGAAAACCGTGCCAGTGTGTGTTGAACACGGAGAAAAGTGTAGAGAGACCAATTTGCAATAGTGCACTGCGGCTGTCTATCAATGAAATTCCAATGAAGGAGACTTGGATCCAAATTAGAAACCGGCTCTTAAAATTTTGACAAGAAATCTTGAAATAAAACTGAATAATGACACACATACATGCATACATACATACATACATACCTACATACATACGTGTGGAGGCGCGATGGTGCAGTGGTTAGGGCAGCGGACTCGGCGTCATAGGATAGTGGTTTCGTTTCCCAGACCGGGTGTTGTGAGTGTTTATTAAGCGAAAATACCTAAAGCCCCACGAGGCTCCGGCACGGGATGGTGACGAACCCTGCTGTACTCTTTCGCCACAACCTCCTCTCACTCTTTCTTCCTGTTCCTGTTGTACTTGTATTTCAAAGGGCCAGCCTTGTTATACTCTGTGTCACGCTGAATCTCCCCGAGAACTACATTAAGGGTCCACGTGTCTGTGGAGTGGTCAGCCACTTGCTTGTTAATTTCACGAGCAGGCTGTTTTTTTTTATGGATCAACCAGAACCCTCAACCTCGTAAACGATGGAGTGCCATGTTGCATACGTATATACATATAAGTGTGTGTGCGTGTGTGTGTGAGCGTGAGCGTGTGTAAAATTTTAGAGTCAACTTCTGCTTCACTTTTTCCGGAGCAGCTATTCAAACGGTGAATTTCTTTAAAATATTTTCAAATATACATTTTATGAAGAGAGTAGTTTAAAATTCAACGGGTGTCGAAATGATAATGATATCCGTGGGGCGGCTGATGATGGTGGCATGTTAGATTGTTGATAAAGCTGTGGAATAATATTATAACACATGCTATTGATATATATATATATATATAAATACATATATATATATATGTATATGTATACACACACACACACACACACACACACACATATATATATATATATGTGTGTGTGTGTGTGTGTGTGTGTGTGTGTGTGTGTGTGCGCGTGCGTGTGTGCGTGTATGTGCGAGCGTGAGAGTGTGTCAAATCTAACTTTACTTGTGCCTCAGAAAATCTTATTTATGTAATAAGATGTTCGGGCTGCCACGAGAACTACATAAGGTCCACAGGATTATCGCTCAGACGTAGATGCACTCTGCACAACCAGCAGATTGCATACCCAGAACACCGAATGATACCTTTTAGTGATCATATTGAGAAATGCGCAAAACAAATGCTACCACAATTTATAATCTTTCCTTTTTATCAATGTGCCATTAAAACACCAACACAGATTAGATTAAATAAGGAAACCTTTTTCATTCAAAAATACAAACCCAAACTTAACAATTGCTAATACATTTAAATAAGGAAATTCATCACCCCACTGAGAAAAAAAGGGGGAAAAATATAGAACAAAACCATGGTAAATTAATCAAATTCTACCACCTCCTAGATTTCGATTATCTCCCCTATACCGGAAGAAATCCC
>NC_068990.1:28462779-28465603 GCF_001194135.2 Octopus bimaculoides | reverse complement strand
TCTGGGGTAAATTTTTATTTATAATCTTGTTTAACATATCTTTGTATATCAAAATCTAAGGTTAAAAAACAGTGACAAGCTAGACCTGTAACAAATCTTTCTGCCTGATACTTTAGTAGCTTCTAAGGTGAAGTGAAGACAGCATGTTCTTTGTCTATCTCCTTACCTTCTTGGAGGTTCTAGGTCAAATTATACTAATGTGTCAATCTGTTATAATTTTAATTTAATTCTATGTATTTATGCAGCTGAAGATCGTCGTGCATTTAAATTGATGTAATGGTTGCATTATTCAATTAAATGGAGTCGCTTGAAACGATCATACTGTATAACTTCTGGATATCCTGTTGCTTATTTTGATTTAAATATATATATACATACACACACACACACACACACATATATATAGATATATATATATAATATAGTGTAAGGATAAAATCTTTATAAGAATTTATCAAGTAGTCAGCATGAAAAACCTCATAAAGAAAAAAAGACCCATAATTGTTTCCCCTATATATAATTATATTAATTACACACACACACACACACACACACACACACACACATATATATATATATATATATATATATATATATATATATATATATATAGTTATATATATATATTAGGTTGTCCGGAAAGTTCGTGCCGATGTATAGTAGTTAACCTTTCGTCTTATTTTAGAACGTAGTTGAATCCATAAAATAGGATTTGACTACACCTCCATTTAGAGCACAGTTTAAGGTATCTTTTCGTGGAAAAAAGTTTATGTTCCTATAACCGGTGTTAATTCTGTAACCCTTTAAAATGGAAGATAAGAAAGTTCATTTCCGGCACTTGATTCTTTTCTTTTTCCGTAAAGGGAAAAATGCCTCACAAGCAACCAAAGAAATATACCCAGTTTACGGTGATGTATCTTTATCCGAAAGAACTGTACGGAAGTGGTTCGCAAGGTTCCGAGCTGGAGATTGTAGCCTTTTTAGTAAAGAGCGATCAGGCTCGACATCCACTACAGATGATGACCAAATCAAGTTATTAATTGAGAATAACCCACATTGCACAACCCGAGAATTGGCAGAAAGCTTCAACCTATCAAAATAAGTAGTTTATGAGCACCTGGTAAAGCTTGGGAACACAAACCGCCACGATGTTTGTGTTGAGTGGGAAGTACCTTTTGGATCGTATTTCCATCTGTGATTCGCTTTATAAACGGAATGAAAACGCGCTTTTTTTAAAGCAAATTGTGACAGGTGATGAGAAATGGATTATCTACCGAAATATTCAGAGAAAGCGATCCTAGAGTAAATGACATTGAGCCACCCTTAGCCATCCCAAAAGCGGGTCGTCACCCTAAAAATATCTTGCTTTGTGTCTGGTGGGATTGGAAACGAATTCTGTACTATGAGTTTCTCCCAAGTAACCAGACAATTAATTCTGAGAAATACTGCACACAACTGGACGAGTTAAAAGCAACGATTCAAGAGAACCGTGCAGAATTGGCCAACAGTAAGGGTGTTGTTTTCCAGCATGATAATGGAAGACTCCACGTTTCTTTGGGAACTAGACAAAAATTGCTGCAGCTCGGCTGGTATGTGATACCCTACCCTCCATATTCACCAGATATTGCTCCTTCGGATTTCCACTTATTCAGGTCTCTGCAGAATAATCTTAATGCTAAAAATTTCAATTTTTTGGATGATGTAAAAAGATACCTTGATGGATTCTTTGTCATGAAACCACCTCAGTTCTGGAAAGAGGGTATTTTCATGTTAAAGGAAAGATGGAGACGCGTTGTGCAACAAAATGGTTCATATTTGGTTGATTAAAAATGTAATGGCAAGTATTTATTGACCTTTTTCTTTCCTTTAAAAATCTGCACGAACTTCCCGGACAACCCAATACACACACACACACACACAAACACACACACACACACACACACACACACAGATGTATATAAATACATACGCAATGATATAGCTGATCTGCTACCACTACTAGTTTTGTTAATCTTCTTTATCATTATCATCATCATCATTATTATTATCATTATTATTATGATGTAATCGACTGATACATTCCCCCGAAATTGCTGTCGTTGTGCCTATATTAGAACAGATCACTACTTTCGCGCCTGGTTTCGATCCTGCGTTTTACATTTTAAATTCATTCTTGTTAATATCCGTAGATAGTTATTGCCTTAGGCGACCAAAATTAATCTTCAGAAGCTGCATCAACTATCTGTAGATTTACAATTACTACAGTACCTACCAGAATTTTAAAAATATATTTCACATTATATTTAAAAAAAAAATGATATTAAATACGTGTTTTTTAATCTTACTGAAGATATTATTATAATTACCCTTATTCAAAGAGATTTTCTGTAGTTGGTTTTGTTAATAAATTGAGTCCGTTAGTGATTTTCTACACATAAAACAATTAACTATAAATTTGTTTGTATATTTTTAAAGTCAGTTACACATTTCTAATTTGGTAACAGCGTGTTTGTGCTGTGCAGCCATCGTATCTTCTAAAGATATGAAACAAATGTCAGACGATCTTTCGACGTTAACTACCGAATATTCTGTGATGTTTCATAGCTCTTTACTAAGCGTTATTGAAAAATGCGTATTATGTGTATTTTATGATTCAGCACACACACACACATACACACACACACACACATACACCCACACACACTCACACACAAACATACACATAGACACACACAGTCAAGCATACACGCATTTAAATGTCCGTATCTAAATCCTTAAATGTATGTATATATATATATATATAGATATATATATATATATATAT
>NC_068990.1:28461279-28462485 GCF_001194135.2 Octopus bimaculoides | reverse complement strand
ATATATATATATATATATATATATATATATAATATATATATATACATATATATATACATACATACATATATTCATGTACATATTCATACATACACGATGATACACACCCACACACACATGGAAAACAATATATATGTAAATAAATATGTGTGTGTCTGTGTGCGTGTGTGAGTGCATGTGCGTGTACTTTTGATGTGCAAAGTCTAAAAACCAAAGCAAATATGCTTCCGAGCTAATGCAAATACATAAATGAATATAGGGTATAAACAATTAATTTTAATTGAAAATTGCTATATTAATTATTGCAAAGCATATAAATTATTACTTTTCAAGTTATAAATTAGAAATGGAAAGTAATAAAACATACTTTTGATGCGCCGTAAATGATATATATATATTTTACGAAAGATATTTTCATTAGCATACATCAACAATTTCATAGATATTCCTTATCAATAATAGCCTTGCAGTTTAGTTTTATTCCCTCCCTTCTGTCTATAACATATTTATCTAGTATTAAAATTTGCATTTTCTTCATGAGAATGCCAGCTTATTCGACGTGAAGCAACGCGGTTATTTGTATGTTTATGCGTTCCTAAGTGCGCTTCTGTGTTATTTATCTTTCTGTTTTTTTTGTATGTATGAGTAGATTTCAGTGTGTTGTTTGTGCATCTGTCTAAAGATGCGTTATTATCCGTGTGTTTTTACGTGTGAGCTTTGATTTTTCGCTGATATAAATTATACGTGCATGATTGACAACAAATGCGTGTTTGCGTATATATGTGTGAATATGTGTACTTAAGGGACGGTGGTGGTTTTATACGGGTATATTTATGATGTTTATAGGTTCAATTTCAGGTAATTTGAATTTTATTAATGATAAATTAATTAAAGTTATACATATTATATAATTATATACATACATATATACAAACGCGTACACATACGCACACATGCACAACTATCCACAACGCACATATACACATATCCATGTATTCTTTTGCTTTTTACGGCCATTCGACGGCGGCCATGCTAGAGCAGCGCTTTCAAGGCTTTCAGTCGAATAAATCGACTACAGGACAGTTTTTAAAGCGTACTACTTACAGAGACGTAAACACATCATCAGCGGTTGTCAGGATATGGTGATGGTGGCGGGATACAGACACACAAATGCATACATAGATATGTGTGTATATATATATATAT
>NC_068990.1:28453775-28460691 GCF_001194135.2 Octopus bimaculoides | reverse complement strand
ATATATATATATATATATAGATACATACACACACACAATTGTGTGTATATATATATATATATATATATATATATATATATATATATGTGTGCGTATATATGTGTGTTAGGCTGTGTGTGTTTATATATAACTCAGTATATGTTATGTATAAACGGCCTACACGCCCACGTGTGTATCTGTTTACAAAGCTAGCATTGCCGAACATTAGCAGCCTCAAGGTGTAATGACGTGTGGATTTGTAAACAATCTGCAGCAGTTCGTCATTCAATATCGAAAACAAATGAGGAATGCATAGAAGTGGAGGGCAAAAGAGTGCGAAGCTCTCAGATAGTCTGTCGCAGTGGATTCTAATGTACGACATTACCTGCGGAGATTTAGAAACGTCTAGCAAGTCTTTTAACTTATATCACTTCATATATGTGTGGTTGTGTGTGTGTGCGCACGTTTGTATGTGTGTGAGTGTGTGTGTATGTGTATATATATATATATATATATATATATGTATATATAAAAGAAGATATAAACTCAATTTAGGCAATCACACTGGAACATTTATAAATTCCACTTAAAATGCGTTTACATATATTAGTATATATCGACACATATGAATATTTTAAAATATTTTAAAAGATATTTATAACATATAAATATATATATATATAAATAAATATACATAAAAATACATACACATATATATATATATGAATATACATAAAAATGCATGTAAATAAAAACTCATGTGGGATACGTATAAAAAGAAGTATGAGAAAAAGAGGACTGAAAAAAAATACAAACATGCAATATTTGTCTTACCTGTAGGAAGAACATTCGATAAATGGACAACCCGGAATCGGATAATCCATTACCTAGGTTTCTGACTCTTCAAATACGTTTGTCAACGTAAATTTGATCAGTCTTCATCGGCTGCATTTACCTGGACAATATTTCAAATGTTGCCACATCAATGCCAGTATGATCGTACTCACCCGTCTTTGCCACAATATATACATTGAAACTTTACTATAGCATCATAAATGTATCGACTGGTATTTCCAGCAAATATTGGTGCCCTGTTGTTGTACCACTAATCTATATTTATATTTATATGTATACTTCTACCTTTACGGTGCTTTATTTTACTGGAAAGTAATACACTTAGTTTGCAATATTATATATATATATATATATATAGTGGTATATACGTATACACACACAGATTTGCGTAGTAGCATGAGTGTAAAATCTTACCCATATCACTTTTGCGATCGTTTGACAGTGGAAGCGGAAATACGTATTTTGCTCTCACCCTTCCCACTAATCTACGCCCATCACTTCATTTACATTATTTACATTTGACGGATATTTGTCCTCATCTTGTTTGTTGTTAACACTACGTTTCGGCTGATATTCCCTCTAGCCTTCATCGAGTGCCTTGGAGCATATGGCGTAGTGGTTAAGAGCGCGGACTACTAACCCCAAGATTCCGAGTTCGATTCCAGGTAGTGACCTGAATTATAATAATAATGATAATAGTAATAGTAATAATAATAATAATAATAATAATAACATCAAATAATACCTTAGGAATGAGAACCCAGGTTTGTAATTTCCCCAAGTCACCTGATGAAGGGTGGAGAGTATATCAGCCGAAACGTTGTGTTAACAACAAACAAGATGAGGACAAATGTCCTTCAAATGTACATAATGTAAATAATTCCTCATCTCTTAAATATAGAACCCATCACTTTGTTTTAGTCATCCTGTCATCATCGTCACCGTCAACGTCATTGTTGCTGCCCTCATCATCATCATCATCATCATTGTCTTCATTCTCGTCATATTCTTGTATTTGATATTTTTGACCACTAAAAACCCAATCGTGGAATTAGTTTTAGTAACACTCTTTCCCAAATTAATCAATAACCCGCAAGATGCCATTTCTAATCCATGCTGTGTCTCATTATGAATGATAAGTTCTTTACATCGTGAGCATAACTACTGCATTATTAACAGCACGATGATTAAATCCACAGAGTTATTTATTGGTTCCTTTTTAAGAATTTATATCGCGTTTTGTGGGGACAATAATCGTTGCTTACAGTTTTTTGCAATTGACTAATAACCGATTGGCCGCATTTACAGGACGTGGAAAGCGTAACAAGAGAAGGACTGGATCGAATATGGGAAAAGTTTTGTGTTTTAAAAGACCGGTGTTTCGGTCTTCATTATTTGTTTTTAAATTTTTGACCACAATGGACTCGCAAAGTACGAAATGCATGTACATATTTACGCGGGTGCTTGATTCATTTTACTAAAAAAGTTTTAACTTAGAAGATACCTTCAGAAAATGACACACTTGCATTCAGAAGCGAATTACTACAATACATTTCTTTGACCGCATTTAAGGATTACCCTGGATTTAATAAGAGGTAATGGCGCAAGCTAATCTGGTAATGGCGCAAGCTAATCTGGTAATGGCGCAAGTTATTCATTACAGTGTTACTATTAGTGATATTGGCGTCTTGTTCCTGCCATTAGAGTTGTTTATGTCACTGGTTTTGTGCATAAGCACGTGACCAACTGGTTCTTGATCAAAACACTTCATAAACCGTTGTTTGACAGCATTGGTGGTAATTGAGATGATGAGGGTAAAGTTGACTAACCTTATCAGTACTCTCATTGTATAGATATGTAATGAAACACGTCCCAGCCACACTCCTGTATCTAGTTTTTCGCTTTTTGTTCCCGACTAGCCAACTACACACCAAGGCTAACGTGAAAACAATAAGAGAAACTATTGAAGCAAAGAGATAGAAATTGCTGGGTTGAGCTTGTTCCTATAAACTGAGTACAATTGTGAGTATCGCTTTGCAATGGGTTCCACAAGGTAAAGAAGACATGGCCAACCAAAGGAAACGTGGCGGAGAACAATAACAAAAGATCTTAAAAGCAGAAGGGTTAACAAGGATGCTTTCAGTGTTAGAAGGTAGAATGATCTTGGTGTCACTTCAAGTTCCACGAGGCACAATGAGTACCGAATGAATGAATGTATCTAGAACTACATCACCTACTTTTCCTTTCTCAAGATATTTGTCTTTTTCAAGGACAAATATCAGTAAAATACAAATAATGTAAATAATTGACATAATTTCACATCTCTCAAATATAGAACTGTGTTATAGTCGTTGTTGGTGGGCTTGTTATGTATTATGTAGCTGATATTTTTTTTTGTTGACGGTATTATAGATGATACCGTAAATGTGTGCGTGTGTTCGCTTCGTTGTGCAACGTGTGTACTGTGATGTGATTCCAATGCATTGATCTGCTCTGTGTGGGTAAATAATGAAAGATATTCTTTTCTGCTATAGGCACAAGGCCCGAAATTTTAGGGGAAGGGGTCAGCCAATTAGAGCGACTCCAGCACGCAACTGGTACTTGATTCATTCATCGACCTCTTAAGGATGAAAAGCAAAGTCGACCTCGGCGGAATTCGAACGTAAAGACAGACGAAATACCGCTAAGCATTTCGCCCGGTGTGCTAACGTTTCTTATTTCTTTATTAGCCACAAAGGGCTAAACATAGAGGGGACAAACAAGGACAGACAAAGGGATTAAGTCGATTATATTGACCCCAGTGCGTAACTGATACTAAATTTATCGACCCCGAAAGGATAAAAGGCAAAGTCGACCTCGGCGGAATTTGAGCTCAGAACGTAAAGCCAGACGAAATACCGCTAAGCATTGCGCTCGGCGTGCAAACGTTTCGGCCAGCCCGCCGCCTTGTTAATGAAATATATTGTTGCCATGATGATACTGTTGATGTTCTTTTTGTTGTTGTTTAAAGCTACGGTACAACCAATTGAGATTGGTTTCAAATTTTGCACAAGACAAGCACTTTCGGGAGAGGGGCAAGTCGATTACTCAACTGCTACTTAGCTTTTCGACCCCGAAGGATGAAAGGCAAAGTCAACCTCGGCAGAATTTGAACTCGAAACGAAAAGACGGCTAAAACGTCCTTAAGAATTTAACCTGGTGTGGTGGACACTGTGCTAGCTCGTCGCTTTAAACAACTGATTGATATTAATCACAATAATCATTATTCTAAACTTGACCATCCTGCTTGTTTGTGCCTTTATTATTTATTGTATCTATCTCAGTACGGTAGGGGTAAGATGTGAGGTTGATTTGCCTACTCTTACGAGCACATCGAACAACCGTGTAAAGGTTCTTTTACTGACTCGTTGTAATCATCCTGATAAGAATGGAGATGCTGCAATCATTGGTGTTTGTGCTTGTGCGTCTATATAGTTATACACATTTATAATGTAATTATATTTCTCCAGAGATGCACGTGATCATATAAACATCTGCAGCACTTATTCGGGAACCCCGGAAATATGACAAGCCTTAAACTGCATAAAACTAAGACATTATCTTTTAAAATCTCCCATATATTCTAATATATTACACTGAGTTATGATTGTATTAGAAAGATTAGCATTTCTCATCCATAGGCATAAATGGACGAGTTTGCTCTCAGCAACTAATTTATATGAATATCATCCTGTTGGTGAATGATACAATTCGGAGATATCAACTATCGTTGAGATTAACTTTCCTGTTATTAACTTATAAACTTATATCATAGTGGCCTGATCTCTTCCTGATAATTTGAAGGCAAACCTAAAGGCTCAGTCATTACACAGAATCTACAGTAGCTCTATAAATGTTGAATAAATCTTAATGGTGTTGTGTATTATATTTTAAATATTAAATGACGAACGTGGAGAATTTGTGGAGTCGTGAAAGCGTTGGAGAAGATGTCTCTCAGTATTTCTATTCGCCTCGTTTCTCTGCTCTGCGTTGTGAGTTCATGTTTACCCGAAATAAACTTAACCTTTCATTATTTCGCAATTGATGCGTATGGTAGTAGAGCACTATGTAGGCTATACGCATCGTTGATTGGTTTTGTTGTCTGTAAATTTGATCTGTGAGTGTGTGCTTGTGTTTCTTCCTTGCCACCTGTGTTTGTTTGCGTCACCGAGATCCATCGGTCGGCAAAATATATATCGATAGAATAAATACAGGTGTTACAAATAAGCACCGGGGTCGATTTGTTTGACTGAAGGTCTCAGGACGGTACCACCACAAGGCTGCAGTCCAACGGCTAAAACTATGAGATAAGAGATAATACATTTTTAACGCAAAATGTTGTAACTTAACTCTGGATAAGGTTACAGTAATGATTTTTAAATTAAGGACAAAACTAGCAGTAGTTACTACTTTAAACGGTCTAATGTTAAAATTAATTCACTCAGCATAAAAATGATTACAATAAAATTCAAAGTCCGAATGTTTAAACATCCAGAATATATCAACAACTGTGCGAATACAAAAGAATTGTGAAAATCAGAAAATGTTGGATTCCAAAGAAACACTGTTGACAACGCCACAGTTTTGCCCTAGTTTGTAGAAGTGGCAAAATAGATGTGCTTTCATCTATAATGAATATGGCGCTTTATCTTTATTCTGCTTGTTGGAAATTATGACCCACAAGTCTCGCTTTTCTTTAGTCACAATCACCTTCAGGCCGCGCAGATTGGCTCTTTTCAGGAGCTCAAAAATATCTCACGTATTCTATTACATTTTGTCCTTTAGGTGATCTTCAGTATTCTGTGGGGGAGTATATCAAACTCTGAGCGATCTTGGCCGTCACTTTTCATAAATCTTAAATATTTATTAAGGACGGTAAAAAACTGACGGCATTTACTTAAATGATTTATATCATGATTTCTGTCCGTTGTACAGCAGCGTCCTAAATGCAATGCAATATCTCTGCTATGTTTCCTAGACATAAATTATTAATATAAGCAAGGTGAATAGGGCAAGGGCACTGTGTGGTATTTTAAATGTTGCCAAGAGACAGTTCCGTGTAGTAGATTCATGTTTAGTTGTATAACAGCTACAAGAATTCCGGAAAAAAAAAACAACCTGACGTGACACATCAATTGCATTAATTTCTTTTTACTAGCGTAGATATTTTCTTACATGCTTCGAATATTTTTATGTTTAATTTATTTTTACGAGGATTGGTTTTTGCTAAAACATTCTGTCAAGAATATGTTAATATAGAAACTTAAAAAAATATAAATCAATCTTAATCGTTTTAGATATGTATATTATCTTAGTTTTTGCTTTTCTTATAGTTAATGTATTGCGTCAGGAATTAAAACAGCTACTTGAATACTATGGCACGGAAGATACAGTATGGCGTCGCTTAAGATGCGGAAGCATATACTGAGACTGTGAATATTGGAGAAGTTAAATTGGCGTGCGAATTTGTGGCCGCGGTTTGTGAGGCAGTTGCTTCTTTACGGAGCTGAAGTTCAAATGAATATCTATGACCGAGTATTTAACATCTACAACGTTGTCGGATACTCACAGTTTTCTAGTAGTGGTGCCAGGCAGATAATGGTACATTAGTGTTTACCATATACAGAGGTTTAGTGGTGAGAATGAGCGACGATATTCTAAGGGATAATCCTGGCTTTGGCAAGAATCAGCTAAACTGTTCATTCTGCAGGACATTCAACTTAGGATTTCTGGACAAAGCCCAGAAAATTTACAAAGCAAATGGACGTCAGATCCTTTAGTAAATTTCCTGGAATTTGGGAGAACTTGTTAGGAATGAACGATGACAAAAATTTATACTGACATATAGGACGAATCTATATGACTCAGTAATTCTGGACACAAGGCATGTATTTATTGGACATTAAGGGTATCCAGAGGTGAAATGCACAATTATTTCTCTAGTTGCACCACAAAGTGCCAAGCAGAATCAACAACATTGTTAAGAATGCATCATCATCATCACAATCATCCTCCTCCTCCTCCTCCTCCTCCTCCTCCTCCT
>NC_068990.1:28452277-28453733 GCF_001194135.2 Octopus bimaculoides | reverse complement strand
ATCATCATCATCATCATCATCATCATCACAATCATCACCACCACCACCATCATCATCATCATCATCATCATCATCGGCAGTATTATTATTATTATTATTATTATTATTATTATTATTATTATTATTATTATTATTATTATTATTATTAAGACGGTAATCTGGTCGACTTGATAGCATTTCATCCATCTTTACGTTCTGAGTACAAATTCCGCAGAATTATCACGCCCATTTTGGGCTCGATAAAATAAGGGCCAATTCAAGACTGAAATCTCTACAACAATTGCTACCCTTCTACCAAAATTTGAAACCACTATTATCATAATTATTGAGTGAGAGTACGTAGTGTGCATGCCAAGAAAGTGACACTAGCGTACAAATATACGAAGCCCAATATACCCATCATGACTTCCCGTCTAATAAGGGTACACCAGGCACGTGCATCACAACCACATGTACGCGACATATTGATCTCACATCAACCCAAACAGTGCATGACCTTGCAGGTGGGACCCAGTTAGAATTTTCTTCGGTCGAGTAGTCCATCCCACTCAAAAGGTCCCCGAATAACGGTTGTTTAATCGTGTTGAACGAAACACCCATGTTTCCAGATGTGAATTATTCAACCCCACAAAGAATTCCTTTCAGCACATGGCTATGACTCTCTCCCACTATTTCTGCTCGGGATCAGAGATGCACATATCGTCAGCCGCTAAGGGAGATGCTCAACTGGTTTAAAGTCAAGTAAGTGACAAGCAAACGTGTGACATTGAGCAGAATATTAATGGTAGGCCACTTTTTACACCAACAAAAAATATACACATGATAACACTTCCGTTCAATTAGGATCGGAAGCCATGCGAGTCACTGCCTGATATTATCAGTATTATTATTATTATTATTATTATTATTATTATTATTATTATTATTATTATTATTATTATTATTATCATCATCATCATCATCATCATCATCATCATCATCATCATCTTCATTATCATCACCCTACCATAATTTTTCATATTCATTTTAATTAGTTGTGGCTGTTGTTCATATTCCATGAATGCGTTCTGTACGTCTACCTCAGCCACTCACTCAACATCACTCTTTATCTTTCTTACTCTTACTCTCACTCTCACTCTCTCACTCCAGCCAACTAATGCTCTGCTATTTCTCTCTCTCTCTCTCTCTCTCTCTCTCTCTCCCCCCCTCTCTCTCTCTGTGCTTTTCTCTAATTCTACAACCATTCACACGTTTGTAAAATAAATAGATTCCACTAAAGTGAAGAGTTCCGATTATAATGGAAAAACTTGTGTCAAATATATACATTCACAAACATTCGCTGAGATTGGATTAAACCATGACAGCTGTCATATAATCTGTCGGTTTCTTATTAGAGTTATCGTTTTATGCTACACGTATGTATACAAGCCTATAAACATACATACCTGTATATATA
>NC_068990.1:28449044-28451899 GCF_001194135.2 Octopus bimaculoides | reverse complement strand
ATATATATATATATATATATATATATATATATATATAAACACACACACACACATACATATGTGATATTACACGTGATATGTGTATATGGTTTCATGTATGTATATATGCTCCCCTTTACGTATAAGTATTTATATGTATGTATTTATGTATGTATGTATTTATGTACTTATGTATGTATGTACGTATGTATGTATGTATCTATTTATGTATGTAGATACGTATGTATGTATGTACGTATGTATGTATGTACGTATCTAAAGAAATATCCCTCTAGGTTTATACAAATATATGTGAAAGCCTCTATGTCTGTATTAATATAAGCCTAATATATGTATGTGAGTGTGTAAGAAGATTTTCATTTTCATTAATATATTAACATGTTCAGTGGAAATTTTTTATCATTCGTATTATTTTCTTTTGCACGCCAGACACCACTGCTTAACGGCATTGCGTTACTCTACACTGAGTTCAAATTTCCCCGAGGTCAATAAAATTGATTTTTATCCTCTCGGGGTCGATAAAATAAATATCAGATGAAAACTCGGCCCGGTGTTATCGACTTGAGCCCTAGTCTCAAATTTTCATGCCTTGTGCCAACATTAGAATGAACTACTACTACTACTACTACTACTACTACTACTACTACTACTACTACTACTACTACTACTACTACTACTACTACTACTACTACTACTATAATATATTATACTATGTTTCTTTATTTTAATGCGTACAATTTGTTATTATGGAGTTCTTTTATAGATAGTTTTAAGCACTTTGAATTATATAGACTATATTCAGATATTTTTGTATATTTTTTCTTGCAAGAAGAGAAAATTCTGAACTGACGAAAAGGAAAATAAAAGAAAAAAAAACAGAAAATCAAAGAATCACATTCCTACGTATGTACACACACATACACAAAAAAAGACAATACATGCAAGCACAAGCATGCTCTTCGCAATTACAGTAGAGCACAATTCCACACATGTATTATTTCATAAAGACATACATTCATATGTATGTCTATTACCGTATGCATTTATCCATTGGTAGATAAATGCATACCTGGCTGCGAAGTAAGAAGTTGTCCAACATCCCAACAACGTGCTCTCTCTTCTAATCAATCTCAATCTCAAGTCATGTCACCTTGAGCCAATGTCCTCAAATACAGTCCCAGATCGATCAAAGCCCTCTAAGTGAATTTCATAGACTTGATGGAAATTGAAACTAACCAGTCGAGTATTTATTGGTTTTGGTCATGTAACGATACTCTGTGCTATTTGTTCCTTCTGCCCTCATCTTCTCTCTGAACTTTTTCCTCAATCTGATAAAGATCCATACTCGAAACATCATTTCCATTTGAATGTTTCGGTCAAAAACTTTTATTGAGTGTCAAGTATTATATTCATATCCACTTGACTTTTGTTGTTTGTTTTCTGATGTGTGTGGGTGGAGTTTTAGTTCTCCCAACTCCTTGACAACCGGTTTTGTTCTGTCTTCGTCTCCATCACTCAGCGGCTCGGTAAACCTGTCGAACAAAATTACGAACCGGGCTTATAAAAAAAAAATTCAGTTTGTTAGACTAGAGCCCATCAAGCCGGTGCCCCAGCATGGCCGCAGTCCAAAGAGAGAAACAGGTGAAAGATAAGATGAAATATTAGATATATATAAAAGCAAACATAAAATGATAGAGAATATACCCTGGAAATTTATAAGCAAACAACTGCTAATAAAATAATCGTTAAAAAAAATGAATGTAATATAATATATAAAGAAATCAAGACGTACCATACTTAAAAAATATATTTTAAAGCTTTTTGTGAAAGTATTAGCGCTAAAAAAAAAAAAATCTCTCTGATATTTTATTAATGTTAAACGCTATAGTATTCGTTGTGTGAATTCTATTAGTGGGTAATTAATTACTAATGTAGTTTATGCGGCTGCGTAAAGAGAAGAGATGAATAAAACTGCAGAACGTGTCTGCTTTCCGGTTAAAAACTTCGTAATAGAATGAAATATATGTGTATGATAAAACGCAGACACAGATACACGTATAACCACGTACACATATGCACACGAAAGAAGACACGTCTTTTTGTTAATCAATAAATTCTTACAAGTTACATCGCCAATTATTTCGATATACACAGCCTTATGTTACCGAAAACAATGTGCCCAGTATAGCAGAGCGCGCGTGCACACACACACACACACACACACACACACACACACACAAACACACACACACACATACATGTGTATGTGTGTGCATACGTGCGTGTATATATGTGTGAATACATACATACGTCCTCACATGAATAAATATATGTATGTATATATGTGTGTGTGTATATATATGTACACGCACACACACACACGCACACACACACACATATATATATATTTATATATATATGTGTGTGTCTATGTATATGTACATATTATATATGTATAATATACATACATATATATATGCGTATATATATATATATATATATGTGTGTGTGTGTTTGTGTGTATATATATGCTTCTGTGTGTGTACTTACGTATATAGACTTATATGTGTGCTTTGTAGGTTTATGTATGTATGCATATACACATACATATTCTCGTAAGCATCTACATATACCACCATATATATATATATATATATATATATATATATATATATATTATTTACATTATCTACATTTGACGGATATTCGTCCTCATCTTGTTTGTTGTTAACACAACGTTTCGGCTGATATACCCTCCAGCCTTCGTCAGGTGTCTTGGGGAAATTTCGAACCTGGGTTCTCATTCCTATCGATGTTACTATTATTATTATTATTATTATTATATTATTATTATT
>NC_068990.1:28445844-28448746 GCF_001194135.2 Octopus bimaculoides | reverse complement strand
GTGTGTGTGTGTGTGTGTGTGTGTGTGTGTGTGTGTGTGTGTGTGAGTGTGTGTGTGTGTAAGTGCGAGTATGTGAGAGTATGTAAGTATACACATCATTATATGACATGTGGAATAGCCGGAAATCAACAACCGAGAAACATATTAAATTTAAAATATGGATTCAAAAAGGGCATTGAATAACAGCTGTGTTTCGACGTCTTTATTAAGATCAAATCTTCCAATTCGTGTATATATAATTAGTTTGTGATTATTAAATTTTATATCATATTTTGTATTACTAACACACCTAATTAGTAAAGCTGCACGAGAAAGACAGTATATTGTTCGTTGAATCACTGGAAAATAATGCGCCTGAAATTACACGTTATCTCTAACAAAGGAATACGCTTATACATATGATATTAACTGATGTGTATAAAACAACATATCTATTAATATCATTGTTGATCCAATATATATAAAGAGAATAACAAAAGTACCTGCGGACTGTTATTTGTTAGATCGCACGCATTTCGCGGCTATTTTAAACCGAAAGAAGCACTGAAGTCACCAGAAGTCAGACACAGTACAGTTATTTGCGCTGGTAGGAATGTCGGCCATATTTTCATTACGTGTTTTCATCACACTGCTAGGTTTTAAAGAAGGCTGAGACAGACCAGTTTAATTTTGAAAGTTTTGCATTAGAAATTTTCAAATAAAATTACATACATATTTTTTTGTCCCCGTGAAAGCAACTGAATCAACATTGAAGTAAAATAGCCGTCTATGGACCACGCTTTATGTATATACACCGTTGAGAGGAAGAATGCTGCGGTTTTTGTCTAAGAGAAAACTCCTCCATAGTTATGTTGTGTTATAAACTATGATGAGACTATAATATGTCTGGACGAAATATGTTTTATTTGTTTTTGTTTTTTTTTGACACATAAGGAATAGTGAATAATACATTTACCGATACTACAAAGAGCCGTTGGGCTGAATAAAGTCTCAGTGTACGGCGTTGAAAGAGAGTTCACTTGAAATAGCAATCTCGGTGTATATATATTGAGCTCGATACGTGGATGGTTATTTCTTATTTTACTTGCTGAGACGGTAGCTACGGCAATTGCAGGACTCCACAAGACCCAATGGATTGGAAGCCGTCAGATTCCTTTGTATATATTAGATGTTTGGGGATGGCTAACGGGAGATGAAAGCTCGCATCTTCTCAGACATGTTGGATATTAAAGCAAGTAGACGATGTATATAGAGAAGGTTAAGTGTGGGTGACAAAACTGTACATTAGAGTTGAGGGCGGCGAGCTGGCAGAATCGATGGCACGCCGGGCGATTCATATGCATAGTAATCCATGAATTATTTTTGGAGTATACTTAGCAACCTAATCCTGCTGCCACACATATGACCTTCCAGCAGCAGTCCTCTTCAGCCAGGATTTGCCAAGATGTGGGAAGAGTACAGTCATTATCCCTTGAATCTTGTCTTGTCGATTGTATTAATGCTTGATGGCTGAAATATTTTCTGGTTATGAAAAGAAATGCCAAACTTTTGTGTGCATTTACGGCATTAGAAAGTATGTGTCACCACCAGGATAGACTCTCGAGGATCGTCAAGCAAGTGCACCTTCCGTGACGGATTGGTTGGTCGTTCATTATTACGGCGCGTAGTATGCGGTGCTGGTTTTATAATAATATCAGTGTTTCATTTAATGTTTTTGAGTTTCAAAGAGGCAACGTTTAAATGGCGTCACCAAAGATGCTCGCAAGTTCACATTTCAGGGAAGCAAGCAAAGTTTGGCGTGCGAGTCTGGATTGCGCGGGGTTGCTGTATGTTTGGGGATGGCTGGCGGGAGATGAAAGCTCGCATCTTCTCAGACATGTTGGATATTGAAGCAAGTAGACGATGGATATATAGAAGGTTAAGTGTGGGTGCCAAACCTGTACATTAGAGTACAGCTTCACCCGTACTCCATTTCTTGCATTGGTAACTTTTGAATATTTCGATCTGTTGATGAGTTGTACTCTTAAGTTAACACTGTTCCATCTTCATTTGAAAATAATTTTCATTATCTATAACGATTTTGTAATAAAGAAAACTGAACCAAAATACAGCGAGAAATACTCTACCATACGTAGGAATTAAAAGGAATTATTTCTCGAGGGCTAACAATATGGCAGCTAAAGTTTAGCTAGGACTTGTGGTATCATATCAACATTTATGGTTACAACTGTAAAGTAAATTGAGGCGTCAACAAACAAGTCGAGATTTTCACTAGAAATGACTTTTTCCCTTTATTTCTTCATTAAGTCGTTTATTAATTTTCGTGCTTAGCTTGTATATCTGTCAAAAAGTTCGTTTACAAAATGTAAACATATTTTCTCATCACTCAAAAAGTAAATAGAGAAATAAAAATAAAAATAAAGATAAAAAGGCAAAAGAGCATTTAAAACATTGAACAAAATGTCTTGAGAATTAATTAGTTTAGATGATGTATAGTATTGATTAATTCTGTATTAGTGCTATAGAAGATAAGAATTAATTATCTACCTCTCTTTCTGTATCTCTCTTAACTTCTCTGAAACCCACACACTCACTTTCGTTTGCTCTCCCTCTCTCCCCTGATGTCTCTGTACAAATATATATTTATTTATACTTGCAGAGACGACTGTGGTTCATGCTTCTGTGTAGAATGAATCGTTATGCAATGTAATTTGTTGTCGGTTCACAGGCGAGAACCGGCGACAGGAAACAAACAGTAGCGACGCACTCGGGCGCAGATTTTGGTATATAATATATTATATAACATATACCCGTGCACGTATGTGTCTTTGTGTATTGTATGATATATATATATATGTATATATATATATATATATATATATATATATATATATATATATAT
>NC_068990.1:28440478-28444925 GCF_001194135.2 Octopus bimaculoides | reverse complement strand
TATATATATATATATATAGGGGATATGTGCGTGGTATATACAGAGAGAGGGGAGAGAGAGATAGGATAGGATAGTGACAGAGAGACATAGACAAAGAAAGAAAGAAAGAAAGAAAGGAAGAAAGGAAAAAGAAAAAAAGTAGATTCAAAGAAAGACAACGCTTTTATAGAAAGAGAGAGATAGAGAGGGAGAGGGAGAGCGAGAGAAAGAGAGAGAGACAAACGAAAAGAAAGACAGAAATCTTCAAAGCAGATCAAACACTGAATGCCCAAATATAGAAATTATATGCTTTGGTTGACAGGAATTTGGTTGGCTGGAATATAGCGGGAGGCGGCGGCGGCGGAAGTAAATATATTTCGTATCAGGTGAGTTCTTGTCGTGACAATTTTGGCAGATGATAGAATAACTTATTGATCATGATGGTAAGTATACGGTTTATAGTTGAAGAATTTGTCAAGATATGCAACTGCTCACACATAACTGAACAATATTTTTTCTCCGATATAGTCAGATGAGGAATAAAAGTGCACACGAAATTTAAAAGTTCCCACGTCATTGATTTTATGGGGGCGGCAAAGGGAGAAAGCAATCCGGACTTGTGGAGTGACGTCGAAGCAGGAAATCCTGTTCTAAATCTCGTTACTCAGCGAACGATATTTAATGTATGTACATACTTATGACCTGAAGCAAAAGAGATAAACTGACAGGAATGCAATGTCTCCAACTGACATTGAAAACGTTTATTTAGAGGAGTAGAGAAAGAAAATAAGGAGAGAAAAAGAACAAGTATAGAAAGCGAAAAACAACTGGAATATTTCTAAGTAATATAATTATTGTTTCTATTATTAATATGGAGAAAGGCGGCGAGCGGGCAGAACCGTTCGCACGCCGGGCGAAATGCTTAGCGGTATTTCGTTTGTCTTTACGTTTTCTATTCAAATTCCGCCGATGTCGACTTTGCCTTTCATCCTTTCGGAATCGATAAATTAAGTTCCAGTTACGTACTGGTGTCGATTTAAACGACTGCCCCCCATCCCCCAGAATTTCTGGCCATGGAAATGGAGTAGAAAAGAGTACGTACAAAGGTGGAGACGGCGAGCTGGCAGAATCGTTAGCACGCCGAGCGAAATGCTTAGCACTATTTCGTTTGTTTTTACTTTCTGAGTTCAAATTCCGCCGAGATCGACTTTGCTTTTCGCCCTTTCGGGGTCGATAAATTAAGTGCCAGTTCAGTATATGTATATATATATATGTATATATATATATATAGATGTATATGTGCATATATATATATGTATATATATGCATACATATACATATGTATATATATATCTTTATATACATTTGATTGCCTAATCTTGAGGGATGATAGCCGTCGCATCATCACACACACCACACTCCATCACACAGTGCAATCACTTCATTGATGGGACATTAAATGAGTTTTAAAACCAGCTGCTGACTGACAGAGTTTAAAACACAAGTGACAGATATTATTCAAGTTTCTTCAATATCTTTACCCTTTGGAATCTGATTCTGAAGGAATAATTTTGCGATCTAGCATATGTCTTTTAAGTCCAGATATTGTCTTACAAGTTTTTTGACGTATGATGCAAGTCGTAAGAGGTGGTTGGTGTCCTATCTGGGAATTACGATTTCCATGTGACTTCATATGATTCACGTCCTGCTTTTGACAACAGAACACGATCTCATACAATATTTACTGTTGATTACAGTTGCAATTTTTCTTTTGGGACACACCCTTTTAAGTTCAGAATGCGGAATCATCTTTTCCTCTCAGGCATTGCAACCAGTCTTAACATTACCGTTCAAATGGTTCCGATCTAGAGCAACATTATTTCCAATCACTTCTCTTCATATCTAGTTTGTTCAGTTTTTCCTTCACAAAGTCTTTATAACATTTCCTCGGCTTATGTTGTGGTCTCGCCATAAATTCGAGCTCACCATAAAGAAAGGCGCGTTGGCAAACGCTCATCTTTCATTGTATATATATATATATATATATATATATATATATATGTATAAAAGAAACAATGGTATTTAAAATTCCTTGCAGACATCAATAAGCACTCAGTTTTAAAAGAATTCGGTCATATATATAAACACGCACACACATACATGTACACTGCTTAGTACGTAGCTGATCGTCTTCAAATTAACCAGAATTGATAGATGACAACCATTTTAATGCACATTAAATGATATTGAATTATAAATGATATTAATGCGGTAAGCTGACACAGTCTCTACCCCTCCGTCTTAAAATTGATTTGCCTGTGCCAAAATTTGAAAAAAATATTATAACGGATATTGTTTACATCAAAGAGTGTTAGGACTAAGTTTAGAATTCCAGACGTACTAAACTTAATGTTTCTCGTTTAAGCACAAAGTCAGCGATTTTATAGCGATGCTTGCAGTCGATATCATAGTACCGGCCATGATTTGTACTTTATTTTATCGGCCGCGAAGAACTGAATGTAAAGTAGTCCGAGACAGGATTTGGAATCAAGATTTTGTTGTCTTTCGTTATTTTTCTCCGAAAAAATAAGGATTGTTGTTAACCACCGTTCGGGTTCTCGCTTTTGATAATTAAACCACTTCCAAATGAATGCTAAATTCTTGTACTTCTCATCGTTTCTGTAGCTGAAGAAAACAAATTAACGATTATGATGTTAAAAGTGATGACAATGATGATGATGTTGATGATGATGAGGTTGATGATGATGAGGAGGAGGAGGATGATTCTCCTCCTCCACCTTCTCCATCTCCTTCTCCTGCTGCATATCCTCCTCCTCCTAATCGCTTGCGATTTAATCTTTTATCGTTTATCTTTTGTCTCAATTATAAAACCGTGGCCATGCTGGAGCACCACCTTGGAGGATTTTAGCCGACCGACTCGGCTAAAATATTTTTTTCTTAAAGCCTAGTATTAATTCTCTCGGTCCCTTTTGTGGAACCACTAGATACGTGGACAAAAACACACCAACAACGGTTGTCAAACGATAATGGAAAATAAACACAGGCACAACAACCACATGCATGCATCCACACACACAGACACATACACACACATACACATATATGTAAATGTATATATATCTATATACATACATATATATGTAAATGTATATACACACACACACACACACACACACAGACACACACACACACACACACACACACACACATATATATATATATATGCATATATATGTAAATGTATATATATGTGTGTGTGTGTGTGTGTGTGTGTGTGTCTGTAAAAAATAATATAAGCAGCTGTTTGCAATGTTTCACCAAAAAGGAGAATTACAAAGGTCACTAAATATCACTAGGGTTTTAAGAAACACCTACATTGATAGAAATAAGAGCTAAAATGCTCTAATGCTGCAGTTAAAGCACATGAATGAAAACATGTACACTAACAGGGATCTGAATCACCCTAAAAATGCCGATCGAGAATTCTTAATGCTGACGTCAGTTTCGGCAATTTTCGTTGCCTCATCAGTTAAGCTCTTTCGCTCCTGGTTTTATTTCGGACTTACTTCTCTATTAAAATATATATTTATATATATATGTGTCTTCGTCATCCAAATTAATGGATGATTTAGCGATTCGTTAATGTGTATACATGACGGTTTTCTTTTCAGGTTTCGCTTACCAAATCCACTCTCAAATTTTTCAGCGGGCCACAGATTCCACGCAGTGGCTATGGTTCTTGAACTACGTGGTTGGGAAGCAAACCTGTTATGTTTTTGAAGATATTATTTTGTGTCCAGTATTTTCCGAAATGCTTTCTTTTTATTGTAAATATGACAGGATTGAGTTAACAAAAATGAATATCACGGCAGTACTATGCTTAACTGTGAATAGAGCTTCACTTAACTGCATTACATGTCTTTAACATTAAAACTGGAAGCAAACGAAATTCTTTTCAGTAAGTTTTCACAGCATGACCGCAGCCACTTGGCTGAAACACATAAATAAATAAATAAAAAAATCCGCTTAGTATATTCAACATACCATTTATTTAGTTACATCTCAAAGATAAAACTGTTAAAGGTAAATCTAATCTTACAATAATTTAGCACCGCAAAAAATATGAGTTGTCTCTGTCTGTCCGTTTGTCAATCAGTCTGTCTGTCAGTCTGTCTGTCAATCTCTCTCTCTCTCAAACACACAAGCATATACACACACACGCGTTTACACACGTTTATATGTGTATGTATAGACACATGCACACATATATTATTTATGTATGTGTACTTTTTCGATGTGTACAAATAACAAGGAGACAAATAAATAAATATTTACTAGGCTAGCAAAACTTCACATACGTGCCAAGGATACTACAGCCTATTTATAAAGGTAGAAATTCCAGGGTTAAGGGAAATATTTTTGTATATATATATATATATATATATAT
>NC_068990.1:28439104-28439950 GCF_001194135.2 Octopus bimaculoides | reverse complement strand
ATATATATATATATATATATATATATAGATATATATGTATATATAGGTATAAGATAGAGGTGTTTAAAGCCTCTAAGGGATAGATATATCCGAATGCACTTCTGGTAATTCGCCTAGTGGGTATATTCCTTGGTAAAATGTATACGACAGCAGGTAATTTAGTGGGTAACCGTAGTTTAATTTATATAGAAGAGAAGAAAATGAAGGAAAAATACCAAACAGAAGTGTTTCGTTTGCGCTAGCAAGCCATTCTTTTATTATTGAATAAAGGTGACAGTGAGAGTGAAGTTGTTTACGATCGTTTCTGTTTACCATGGTGATGAAAATATATATTTGTATTTTTGCTTCATTGCCAATGGTAGACATCGACAGAACGAAGAAGTCAGAGGTAGAGAGAAGTAGAGTGAAAGATCGATGGTTACATCGGAAAAGAGAAGATCAAAGATTCGAATGTCTTACATTATAGTTGGGTTCACATTTCGTTCAGTCCGTTGTGAGGTGGATGAAGAATATAAGTTAACCTGAGGTCTCATGGTTATTCAGTTCGCTCCACAATGAGACTCATAGATAAACAAGTGAACGCAAATAAAAAATATGCAGCCATATTTAGGAATAAAATCATAGTAAGCTATTGGCTGATTAATAACTTAGCTACTATCATAGCCTCGATAAATAATAATAATAAACTCGACACCTTCTGTGAAACCAGGAAAATCAGCAACATAACACAGAACAGCCGACCAGCAAATAGAAGAAATCCCACCCCTAATATAATAATAATAATAATATAAATAATACACACACACACACACACACACACACACACACACATACATATATATATAT
>NC_068990.1:28437582-28438350 GCF_001194135.2 Octopus bimaculoides | reverse complement strand
TATATATATATATATATATATATATATATATATGCATATATACATATATACATACTATACTATGTGTACTTATATCTATACGTATATATATAAGCATACGTAGGCACAGGGCATCCTGAAACATGTTACAACAACAAAAAGATCGAAGCACAAGTACATGGAACATGAACTATTCTTTGGAACAAGGAAAGACACAAATGGAAAACAAAACAAACAACCTAAAAACGACCCTTCATCAATTATTGCCTGTTTTTCTTCTCTTGTATTTCGATTACACAATATTAAACTATTTTCGAGGTTACAGAAGACTTAGTAAACAAGTTGAAGGAGATTAAACTTCTTCAAATAATTAAACACCTATAACAATTAAAAACAGTAGAATAATATTTGTTTTATTATCAGACTTCATTCATTTATTTAATTTAATGCCATTAATTTATTCGTTTAATTATAAGTATCTTAAAAGTGTTTGTAACAATTAATGTCTAATTACTAATCGAGAGGCGTGGCTTGTCTATAAAATATAGACCATACTTGGAGAATTTAATCATATTAGAATTTGGATTCTTGAATGTTATAAAATTTGTCGTGAAATGAATATTTATATCAAATTTACTTATTGAACTCTTTCTCAATTAACGTGTTAGAAATATTTGTACTTCCTGGCGAACACTTAGAGGCATTGCATCCGTCTTTACGTTCGGGGTTCAAATTACGCCGGGGTCGACTTTACTTTTCATCCTTTCAGGTTCGATAAAATAACTATCA
>NC_068990.1:28435757-28436399 GCF_001194135.2 Octopus bimaculoides | reverse complement strand
TATATATATGTATGTTTCTAATCTCATCCTTGGGGTTGCAGTCAAGCTGGGGCACCACCCTTTGCTTTACTGCACTTTCACTAAACCTGCATGTGTGGCATTAGATGAATGAGGGAGTTTGATGTTGCTGTTCTCATCTGCGTTTATCGCCACGAAGTAAGTTCATGCGGAACTCCTGACAGGAGGAGATCCGGTTTTGTTTTGAAGACGCCTAAAACCATCCCATGTGGGTCCCTTGAGATTTGTGGGAGGATATTGAAGATCTGTGGACACTTCAAAGCCAAGATGCTGCAGTATCTGGTCCTGTAATCTAATGGCAATGTTGGGACCTTTGGTATTATGCAGTGGCTTTTGTAACTGACAATGCCAAAGTTTGGTACATGTTCTAGAACTTTCCAGATGTATATTTCTGCGTATCTTTCCCTCTTTCCTTCGGGGGAGTAGAATGTTTTTACTTTTTTCAGTCTCCTCTAATAGGTAATATGTCGCATTGACACGATCTTCCTCCATCCATCTCGGTTTGTGCCTGTGCTCCCTCTCCCAATCAACAACTGAAACCCCTGTCTGTGTGAGAGCAATTGTGAGGCAGTCCTTGAACCTCATATATATATATATATATATATATATATATATATATATATA
>NC_068990.1:28432112-28434093 GCF_001194135.2 Octopus bimaculoides | reverse complement strand
ATATATGTATATATATGTATGTATGTATGTACGTATGTATGTATGTGTGTATGTATATATGTGTGTATGTATGTATATGATACATGGCTATATATAAGTATAATTTTGTAATCTTATATGCATGCAGCATACAGGTATAAGAGGTTATCTTATGTAGTCTACCTCTCCAAATCTATTTTCCATTTATTGTGTATGCGTCTCATGGTTAAAAAAAAAAAATGCGTGCAAGTTTGCTTATGTGCGTGCGTACGTGTATGTGTTTATGCTAACATGCCTTTCTGCACGTGTGTGTGTGTGTGTGTGTGTATACTGTTTGCTGTGTCATTACATGCGTGTATAGATACATGTATGTGAAACTTCGTGGGATTGCCTATGCCTAAGCTTATATGTATATTTCTGTATGAGAGTGTGTTTCAGTGAGAGATACACATAGATAGATAGATAGATAGATAGATAGATAGACAGACAGACAGACAGACAGACAGACAGACAGACAGACAGACAGACAGTTTGATAGATAGACAGAGGGATACATAGAGAAGAAGTGAGTTAGTGAGAGACTGAGAGAAAGAGAGAGGGATAGAGATAGAGTGAGACTGCGGGTGCTCATTTGAATTCGTGCGCATAGTAGAGTTAATTCGATTAAGTATAAATATATAATTACTGTGCGTATATCAACAAGTGCGTTTATTCTGTGCTACATAAGTCTGAACGCGAGGCTGCGAGATATGGAGGCTGCGGACATGTGTCTCTGCATCTGCGAGTCAGTGCCAGATTTTGCGCATGCGTCGATGTCCCTCTATAAAGGATTGAGAACATCAGTGTGCGCGTGCGTTTTTCTTTCTGCATGCATTTGTATATATGTGCGTGTATGACTGTGAGTGTGTGTGTCTGTCAGTGTGTGGGTGTGCATATATAAATGTGAGTTCGTAATTCTTGGAGAGACTACTGTTGCCACAGTATGTGGTGATGTGACGTTGGATGTGTTTTTAATCATTCCTGCATGTTTGCTCTCACACGGTCATATGTATATGTGCGTGTGTGTGTGTGTGCGCGTGAGTAGGTGTCTGTGCGCATGCGCTCGCACGAATAACTATTCATGTATATATACATGCACACACACGCACAAACACACATACAGACACGCATATACACACATATACACACATATACATATCTAGGCATATAAGTATAAATATATAGATGAAGTGTTATTAAGAAGCGAATAATTGGGAGCGTGCGTGTGAATACACTATGCACAGGCACTGTTTTAATTGTGCAAGTGTATATATATATATATATATATATTCAGAGAGAAAGGGAGAGAGAGAGAGAGAGAGAGAGAGAGAGAGAGAGAGAGAGAGAGAGAGAGAGAGAGAGAGAGAGAGAGAGAAAGAAAGAAAGAGTAAAAGATATTAAGTTTTGACTGAGTTTATATAGCACAACGCGTGTGCCTGAATAGGCATGTACATCAATATATAAGAGTAAGCTCGTGTGTTCCTATGTTTGTGTGCGAGCGATTAAATTCGTGCGTGTGAACGATTACATGTGTGTATGTGTGTGCGTGTGTGCGTGTGTGTGTGTGTGTGTGTGTGCGTGTGTGTGTGTGTACAGAGAAACCTATTGAAATCTGTGTATGAATGTAGCGATATTTAAATAAGAGTTTCGATATTTGATTTCGGATTATTATGATTTTGCTTCAATCTTCACTACTTTGGGTTCCACTTTCATTTTACGTCCATTTTTATTTCCTTATTTATTTTGCAAATATATTTTAATTATTGTTTTTGAATACACACACGTTTATACATTGACGTAATATATATATATATATATGTATGCGTCTGCATATATTTATATATATATATGAACAACCAGCCATAAATAATTCTTTGTATATGTATGTATATATATATATATATGTATGCGTCTGCATATATTTATATATATATATGAACAACCAGCCATAAATAATTCTTTG
>NC_068990.1:28422489-28431995 GCF_001194135.2 Octopus bimaculoides | reverse complement strand
TATATATATATATATATATGTATGCTCCATTCCATTTATATGATTTTTATATCTCCGTTTATTTCATGTTGATATTTATTTATATTATATTCTTGTTACATTCATTTTTTTAATCAATTTTTATTATTATTATTATTTTTTTCATCTTTCCGAACTAAAAGCTTTTAGATTTCATTCGAATACATTAAATACCCACCATTTTTACTGTCGCCAATTCATTCTTTGTATATTTTGGTTCAATTTTGGTTTTTGATCTTTTCTATAATTTTTCTCTTTATTCTTATTTATTTTCTGCTTAATTTTCCCGTTGTTTTTTTTTTTTTTAATATTTTATCATTAGTTTATTTTATTATTGTATTCGCTGCAGTGTTAGTTATGAAGATAATGGTGCCGGTCGTTGTATGGTTGTCCATAAGTTTGTAGGTGATTCTAGTTGTTCTATTCGCGTTAGTTCTTGTAACAAACGTGGTACTCATTGCAGTACCTGCGGTAGTTGTTTTTTTGGTGTATGTGCTAGTGTTAATACTTGTAGCAAACGACGATGCAAGTGTTGTTGTTGGTGGTGGTCGTACAAGGAGTGGGTGGGTTTTTTGGTGTAAAATTTCTTTTTCTTTTCTACGAGTAGTTATACAGGTGTTGGGGATATTGGTGGTGGTGTTGGCGCTATTGATTATTCTGATAATGGTGCTATTGATTTCGGTGACAGGAGCACTGGTGTTTCCAGTGACGAAGGCAGTCTGTTGGTTTGGCATTAATGGAGATGGTCGTTGTGAGACTGATGTGCGGTGCTTCGTGTCAGTGATGCTGTAGTCACAGGGGATTCTTAGTGGTACTGATGAATGTGGGGAGACCAGTGGTGTTATCATTTATCTTTTACTTGTTTTCACTCATTACACTGTGGCCAGTCTGGGGCAGCGATTTCAAAAATTTTAGTCGAAAGAAGCGACCCCAGTAATAATAATAATAATAATAATAATAATAATAATAATAATAATAATAATAATAATAATAATAATAATAGTAATAATAATAATAATAATAATAATCATAATAATAATAATAATAATAATAATAAGTAAACATAAGAGCACCACAGCAAACCACAGCACATACCCAAGGCGCACAGAGCTGCGCTCGGTAGTGAAGTGAAAGCACGTTATAAAAATAAAACTACTGAATAATAATAATAATAATAATAATAATAATAATAATAATTTTTATTATTATTATTTTTATTATTATTATTATTATTATTATTATTATGATTATTATTATTATGATTATTATTATTATTATTATTATTATTAAGGCGGTGAGCTTGCAGAGTCGTTACCACACCGGGGGGAAATGCTTAGCGGTTTTTCGCCTGTCTTTACGTTCTGAGTTCAAATACCGCTGAGAGCTACTTTGCCTTTCATCCTTTCGGGGTCAAAATGTTAAGTACCAGTGAAACGTCGGGCGTCGATGTAATCGACTAGTCCCCTTCTCCAAAATTTCAGGCCTTGTGCATCCAGTAAAATAGGATTATTATTATTGTTATCATCATCATCATCATCATCATCATCATCATCATCATCATCATCATCATCATTATAAAGCCTGGTGCCTATTGTTTTGTCTACTTTTCCGGATTCGCTATGCTACGGCGATGTAAACACACCAGCAACGGTTGTAAAGCATTGATTATACAGGCTTCTTATAATTTCCGTCTACCAAATCCACACACAATGATTTGATCACTCCGTGACTAAAATAGAAGATACGTAACATGCAGTAAGAATGAACCGGAACCATGTGGTTGGGAAGCAAGGTCAGTATGCGGGTAGTATTAATAATATTATTCCAATCCACGGCACAGCCTTCCCGCAGAATTAACGTGTAACTGGCTGAGCACTTGACAGACATATAGGGTACCCAGACACATAGCGTACCCTTAGTGTATTTTCAGCGAGATTCGGCGTGAAACAGGATCTCAGTTGCAAGTACAACTCATTTTTGCCAGCCGAGTGGACTGGGGCAAGGTGAAATAAAGCATCTTGCTCAAAGACACAACGCGCACCGCCAGGAATCGGACTCGGGACTTTACGATCATGAGCAGAATGCCCGAAGCATTAAGCCAAGCGCCTGCACTGCTGTTGGTATATGGTGTTGACGGCAGTGAAGTAATGAAAGTGGTAGCTTTAGTGGAAATAGTGACGACCTTAGTATTAATGGTGGTTGGGCCTGTCCGTGATGATGGTGATGATGATGATGATAATGATGATGATGATGATGATGATGATGATGATGATGGCCGTGGTGTTGGTAGGAGTGGTGTAATGGAAGTGATTGTGAACGTGATTCTTTAGTGTTGTATGCGGCGGAGGCGGTGGGTTTGAGAAGAAATATAGTTAACAGTACAGTTGGTATGACCCGCAGAAAGTGTTCACGGACCTTTAAAAGCGTCCCTGATAGACATGATGCTACCTTGGCCCTCTCCACTCTAGAGCCAGGTATGCTGCTGAACATTGTGAACGCCAATACAAAACATTATGAGGATGATAATATCACAAATATCCATAACAATGAATAAATATGTAACTGGAGTGACTTAATTATTGGGATCACCTCAAAAAGCAAGGTCCCTAATCTACCCAAAGCCACCAAGTGTGTTACATCATTCATCGGTTTAATACGGTATCGACCAGACTATAGGATATCGTTATACATCGCTTGTCACGATGTGCTTCGCATAGTTTTGGCTTTCGAACGACGTCGTTCCGCTGGCAAGGTAAGCAGGCCAACATTCACCCCTCCCTGATTGGAGGGTTTGTCTGTCGCAGGGTGACCCGTCTACAGCTGAATGGATTGGAGCAATGTGACACGACGTATTTTGCTTAAGAACAAAATGTGTTGCTCGGTCTGTGAATCGAACCCACATTCTTGGGATTCTGAGCGCGTTACCCTTACCACTCGTCAAGCGGTTACACAGTATTCATAGAAAGTAAAAACAGACCATCAACATGGTGCGAACGATGTTCAAATGTTACTCAAATTTGGGTACATATGCCTTGCACTCCCCGCAAAAATCAACTCCCATCTAATAATAGGACTGTGAAATAACTTTATCGTAACTCAATTGGTCCAATGTTATTTAAAATTCTCCAGAAGGATTTTTTTTTAAAATCAAAAAACATAATATTCAGGCGGTATTTGAGGAAATTCCTACAGCTTACTTGACACACCGCCGACCCCGAATATAATTCGGCGAACAGCATCTCCCTACTCAAGTAGGTTATATTGTTCAAGAAAGTAATTTCAAAGACAGCTGGCGCTATTAAGTGTAGACATGGACTGGGTTATTAATGGGCAAATCCTCATTTATGTAAATTAAACCAACATGTCTCTAAAAGAACTGATAGAAAAATCCTTTGATATTTAGCACTATCAGAAAACAAACCGAAGTCCTTACAACTGTCAAGGTAAATTTAGATATGAAATGAGGTAAAATATTTATTCATGAATAAAGAAATAAAAATAGAAGAAGCAAACTACAAGAATAAGAGCAACAAAAAATAACAACATCAACTACAACAACAACAACAAAATCTACGTTTGAAGAGCGATATTAAATATGCTGGTCATTAGCATGGATGATTTCTTCAAAGTGATTGGTGAACAATTAATGGAAATTTATCAATGGAAATCAACTGTAAAAGAATAACAAGAAAATAGTGAAATATAATATAATATAAAATAATATAATATATATATGTGTGCGTGTGTGTTTGCGTGTGTGTGTGTGCGTGTGTGTGTGTGTGTGTGTGTGTGTGTGTGTGCGTTTGTGCGTGTTTAATGACGGGGTAGTGAGGAGATAATTGGCTTTCAAGTGATGATTGGTGTATGTTGTTTTGCACGTGGTGTTGCAAGTTGTAATAGAAATTTCCATGAAAATCAAACACAAAACGTATTTAATAAAAACGGAAGTTTGAATTTTCATAATAATAATAATAATAATAATAATAATAATAATAATAATAATAATAATAATAATGATGATGATGATGATAATGAAAATAATTATGATAATAATAATAATTACTATAAGTGTAATCATGATACTCATAATAATATTAATAATTGCTATAAGTGTAATGATAATACCCATAATAATAATAATATTAATAATAATAATAATAATAATAATAATAATAATAATAATAATAATAATGATGATGATGATGGTGATAACAATAAAAGTTGAAAAATATGAAGGAATAGCGAAAATTAAATCAAAATATGTCAATAAATTTACACAATTATTTACTAAATATAAAATAAAAATAATAATTGAATGAAATTTAAACGAGATCGTTAAAACAGAAAAGTGTAAACAAACACAAGCTGTTACAGAGTTGAAATATGGATTCTAGAATCGTTAATCAAGCAATTATGAAGAGATGACTTTTGTTGTTATTAAATTTGTGTTATATTTTCTTTTTTCTTTGATCGGATTTTAGTGGTGCTGTGTTTAGTTTCATTGTCAATAGGGAATAACTAAACACAACATTTTGTTACAGTAGACTTTATCCTTTGCAACAATGATGCTTTAGTGGCTTCTCAATAGACTTGCGTTGGTTGTATTTACTTTGGCCGTTTGATTCACGTTACATTCCTGCGTCCGCAAATATCCCGATTCCGGCCGATAACAGCATTAAATGCCCGACAGCCCTCAATCGCTTCTGTTATTGATTTTATTTAACTTGGATCCAAGCCTAAAACTGGTTCATGTATCGAATAATTATTTTCTTTGTAAGAAATACTCCCCCACATATTAAAATATATCCTAATCCTTCCAGTTTTACTTGCTTCATTCATTGGAGCGCGGCCATGCTGGATAACCGCATTCAAGGTTATAGTCAAATGAATGGACATCTGTATATATTTTATACCCAGTATTTATTTTATCGCTAACTTTTGTCGAACCGCTTGGTTACAAAAATGTAAACAAATCAACACCGGCCGTCAACTCGTGTGAGGAGAAACAGAGTACATATACAAAGACACACACACGCACATACATGCATGCGTACATACATACAGGCACACGCACGTACATGTGTGTGTGTGTATGCATATATGTATGTATGTACAACGGTTGCTGCACAATTTGTGTCTACTATCTTCACTCACCGGGCATTGGACGAATCAAGGCACCGCTCCATGGGATGAACCCGAAATCCATTGATTTCAAAGTGAGTTCCTTAACCACGCATCCGTGCCTACGCCTCCGCTACAATTACAAATTAGCGATGCTGGTACTCATCTGTACTTAATTGATTAAACTATAAACTACTGTCTTCTTTTAAATATGTACTAGTTTTTCATTAACTCAACCCTGATATAACGAACCTAGGATCAAAAACCTTGTCATAATGATTATCCTCCCTTGCCTTTTGTGCATATATATTAATGATCAAGATTAGATTAGCTTATGCTCATTTCAGATTAAGACAGTATGGAACGATAGGAGATAGACGTCGCTGCTATTTCTGCTAATAATTGTGTCTATAAAATACTCTACAATCGTTTGATTCCGAATATTATAATAGTCTGTGTATTCTATGTAATATTTTAGTGTCCCACCTGAGAATATGGACATAAAACTCTCACCGCATTTTAAGCAGACACGTTCAAGTCTTCACAGGATCAAATTTTATTTATGCAGAAATGAACGTGTAACATGGTAACACATATTAGCGTTGTGTGAAGTAGAAGGGAAGAACAGAACGTCACTGATTTTGGTAGGGATTATATAAATCATGACACCTAGAGTGAATAATTGTTCGGCAAATATTCTGAAAATCTTCACATTATGAACGTACGATAAGTATCTTTAGAACTAAGAAATTAAAATGAAGCTGGACGAAATCACTTTGGGATACATCGCGGCATGTCAAATTGGTTGTAACAGTTTTTCATTTCTTAATGTTTTATCTATGTGTAAATTAATCAGTTAGTATGTTTCATATTTTTCGTTTGGAGTGCCTTCATCACATGATATCAGTTCACACATTTAATCTATTTTTCAGATGACACACTGAAACAATAAATTGATACTACAGGAAGGTCCAAAAGTCACTAGACCACTTTAAACAATAATAAAGTTTCTACAATTAATAACATTTTTTCTTTTTATTCAAATTATTGGCATGTAGTTCTTGGAAAATAGTCATAAAAAACTTCACGATAGAGCAACTAATAAAAATAATCAAATTTTATCTTAAAAAACTCAACGATAAAATCTGGTAATTCAAAGTGTTGTCATTCGTCATTTTCAGCTCCGTTAGCCCTCATCTAGACAAACAATACTCAACTTATTCTAGCAGCTTTAACAACAGGGCGATGTGACTGATTTATAATACGTGGGAAGGCCACATTCAGAGAGATCTCAGGACAAAATCAACCTGTACAACAGATCATTGCAAACAAGGCCTAGTGTCAACCTAAAGGTAGTCCGAGTGGCTGGACTTATCCTGAAGTTCATTACAGAGGATTTAAAGAATAAAGGATGCTAAATTGAATGCTATATAAAGTACAGCTAGTGCAGGAACTGAAGCCAGCAGATTAATAAGTAAGATCATGATTATTGCCCTGATCATGAAACTCCAAATTCAATTTCATGGCTCCAGAGTTTTCTTGGGGGAATATTTTTTCAAAATGTGTATTTATAGTTTATAAAAGAATAAATGTGAATATTTAATGAACAAAGGGTTATAATATTTTGAAATGGTCTAGTGGCATTGGGTCACTCTGTGTTTAGTCATGATATAGGAAGAAAAAAAAACTCTTCTCGAATACAGGGCAGTCAAATAGCCATGTTTAGGGATGGGATGTTCTGTGAGAAGGAAGTCAACAACTGCTCGACTCGAGAGTATGTCGAGATTATACGATTTACATAAATCAGGTTTCTTTCATATGGAATGTCTTTCGTTTCCACTATAATTCATTTAGTTTGTATTTAGTAGTATTCCCCTGAAATTAAACACCTGAAAGTTGTTTCAAAATCGATATCATAATCGAACCAAGAGACCAGTTTTTGGCGCAGCTAATCACTGTAATAAACAAGAGAAATATTTAACAAACACAGTGGTGCCAATGAGTGCAGTGTTGCGTTCCAATGTGATAAGCTGTAATAGTGCTCTGTCATGGTAATGAGGTTCAAACCACAAACCATTTGCCTTGTTAGTTGGCTGTATTAGTACCACTTCAGACTTGAACACATTACGAATAAAACTAACAAATTGCTGCTTGCCTATCTCTTTGGTAAAGTGATCTCTACCTATATATTTGTTTTGCTTAATTTATCACGTACGCAAGCGGTCCTTACATAACTAGTATTTTTTCCTTAATTTATCACGGAAGCAAGCACTGTTTACGCTTCTATTTGTTTTCTCGCAATTCATCACGTACAGAAGAGGTTTTTACTTATCTATATGCTTTTTCTTAATTTATCACGTACGCAAGCGATCTTTACATATATGTTTTTGCTAATTTCTTACACATGCAATAAGATTACATAGATCCATACTATCCCTGATGTCATTAGTGATATCAAACAAACAAAACTGGTAAAATTATCAGTTTTACTAACTCGAAGACTACCTTCCCTTTAGCGTGGGACACACATACAACTGGGTAGTTAAACCGTTCCATTTATGCCTATAAGATTTTGATTTTTAGGGTTACTCTGCGTCACGTTGAACACGTGACTTGAAACGTAGTCCTAGATCAAATATAGAAACATAATTGCAATTCTCTTGGCAGAATATATGGAGATGCCTATGGGAGGGACAGTTAACTTGTTTCTGGTGCTAGACTTAACTTAGTTCTTGGGTGTCTTTAGCACAGCTGAATGTTGCAAGTTTTAAGACAAAATCTATGAAGTGGGTTATTATTGTTGTAATTCTTATTCATAGTAAAAGACGATAAAACAAATGAAATTCTGCATGGCTCCTCTACCTTTAGGGATTAATATCCAGACATATCTTAATTATAATTATAACACTACCACTTCGAATATATGAAGTACATGTAAGTTGTATTGGTCCTTGATACAATTTAAACTGCACAGAGCGGTTACTAATGGATAACTGTCGGTGACATGTTTGGCGGATCAAATTTGATCTTAGGTAAAACAATAGCAAAAATGAACAAGAGCACTGAAGGAACTTTTATGGGGAATATTGTAATGCGAGAAATAACCGAATTCCACTTTGTCGACTTTAAAGACTCATCCCATGGATAACATAGTCTTTAGAAAATACTTAGTAGGAACAGAAGCAGTATTAAAACCAAAATGTGACATTTATCTAATATTTACAGTGAATGTTGTACTAGAATACATAATACTGCGATATTTATTAAGAGAGGATCTCTTATATGGTCTCGTAGTGTTTATAACGGTGACGGGCCCCCAGAAATACCAGGTCACGTGATTTCGCCCTTCTTCGGATTTGTCAATGGCAGACATCCAGCTTGATAAAGTAGTCTATCCATCAGTGATGTATAGAATCTCAGTATATAATCAGATTCAGACACTGGAGTGTCAAGTAGCCATTGGGCTTATTAAAATATAATTAATAGCGACAAAAGCAGTATTATTACAAAAAAGGTAATATTTATCTCGCACTTAAATTCGATGTTGTGTTAGAACAAAGAAAGCTGCGTTGTTTACCACGAGAGAACCCGTCATATGGATTTCTGGTACAGAAAACGAACCTCTGTTTTATATCGGTGACGGGCGTTAAGCGTCTGCTGCAGACGCCGGAAGTGCCGGATTACATGATTTCACCCGTTCTTGGGCTTCGGAATGACAGACGTCCAGCCGATTCCCTCAATCAGCGATCTGTAGACCCTCAATGTCTTTTCAGGCACTGGCGCCAGTAAATGATGATATGACGCCGCAACAAAGTATTTAATCATAGATGAGCTGATTCAGTGCCAGCCTCTGGATATACAACTAGAAAAAATCAGCGCTAACAGTTAAAAGAACACTGGAAATAAGCTGTGACTTTGCCAATATTTTTACTCTTCTATTTCTATATTTTAAACTTTATTTTTTCGATAAATTTTCCATTGTTTTCATGTAACAGAAAACGTTTATGATGTCAGTGGAAGTTGTTGGAAGCGTGTCACTAATTGGCAGAAGTTGCGAGTTATACATTTATGATTGCTATTCAGCTTTGCGCGAGACATCTGAAAAAAAAAAAATTAGAGAAGAATCAAAGCCAGATGCGTATTTCATTATCGACATAGCAAGACAGCCAAACGAACAGGCACAGCTGTGGCTTTCTGGTAAGTAGTTTCTTTTCCCACAACATTGTTCCGGGTTCTATCCCAGTACATTGTACCTTGGAAAACTGTCTTCTACTATAACCACGGCGTAACCAAAGGCTTGTGAGTGGATTTGGTAGACGAGAACCTGAAAGACGCCTGTCATATATATATATATATATATATATATA
>NC_068990.1:28419757-28422081 GCF_001194135.2 Octopus bimaculoides | reverse complement strand
TATATATATATATATATATATATATATATATATATATATATATTTCATTATCGACACACTAAGAGCGATATATTTGATTCTTACGTTAAATTAAGAAGAACAAAATTAGATGATTTTATTTATTTATCTTATTTATTTCGTCTATTATTCATTACTTGTTTCAGCCATTAGATCATGGCCATACCGGAGTACAACTTTCCAGAACTGTTAGTCAAACGGATCGATTCAACGACTTATTAAAAAGAAATCCGTGGTATATATATAATAGCCGACGAGAATGTACCGTAACTCTTCGCTCCGAGATTCGAAACTCCGAGTACTATAATGACACCTTACTGTTTGTTCTAAATTATAACATACACACACACACACACACACACACACACATATATATATATATACAGGACGGGCTTCTTTCAGTTTCCGTCTACCAAATCCACTTAGAAGGCATTGATTGTGTGTGTGTCTGTTTATGTATGTATGTATGTATATATGTATGTATATGTACCAGAGTAAGCACATAAATGCAAAACATTGCGGAAAAAATAGTACTCGAATACCAGAGGTAGAGTAATGTGCTTTATTAAAAAGCAACATTTTTGTTGCTTTTTTAATAAAGTATATATACGTTTATATATATATGTGTGTGTGTGTGTGTGTGTGTGTGTGTGTGTGTGTGTGTGCGCGCATGTGTGTGTGTTTGTCACTCACCACCGTTTGACGATCGGTGTTGATATGTTTACATACTCATAATTTGGGAGTTCAACCAAAGGATTTAATAAGTTCTTGTGTCTATTGGTTCAACTAAAAATTCTACAAGGTGGTGCCCCAGCATGGCCGAAATCTAATGCCTGAAGCAAGTAAAAGAATAACAGAAGAAATGGATGAAATAAATAAATAGATAAAAACATCCAATTTGGCTCTTGTTAATTTGACGTAAGAATCAAATGTATCGCTCTTAGGATTTTAATGAAACATTCTGTCTTTGTAAAATTACTCTTTTTTTGGCCTAACGATGAGGTTAACATATATTGCAATTAGCTTTCCATAGTAGTTCTTGTCCTTGGAGAATTAAGCGGCCTTTAATAAGATTTCTAACGCATTACAAGAACGGCATTTGTTATGAGTCAAGTTTTCTAAAGTTCTACACGAATGAAAATTAAATACAATAAAAACAAATCGATGGAGTTACTTCAATCGTATCGTCAATATTGACGTTGATTTCCATGTCATTTACGAGAATATGGCGACTGTTACACTGAATCACTCTTGGCAAGATTTGCCTCACTGAAAAACTCTATAGGGGTGTTGTTTGATCAACATCCACCATCTTTGATTAGCGTGTTTCTGTAAGCAAAATTGTATGTATTACTCGCATGTATACATAAATGCATGTAGGTACACTCACACACACACACAAACGCACACACACGCACATTCACACACTCACACACACAGAGAGATTGATGAGTGAATGTAGAATTATCCAAACTCACAAATATATATACACATATGCTAGACAAGGTATAAATAATGGTCATTAGAAATTTATTTTTTCTTGCTACAAATTTGACTTACACTTGTTTCCAGTGGTTGTAACAGGTTCGTTATTGACAGTCGTTCTGGTTATGACAAAGTAGTGTTCTGCTTTGTTATAACCAGAAATGAATCGCATGAAAGAGACATTAACTCTTTAGGTCATACAATTTTTCTCAATGGATCAGTGGACCGATTGAGTACAATAATGAACCTACAATAAGTAATGGAAACAGCTGTAAGTAAAATTTACAGCAACAAAGAAAAATATGTAATGACCATTATTTTTATCGTGTGTTGTATATCAGTGTAAACCAGTATAATTGGTGCACAGCCAGAGATTTACAATATAAAATGGTGATGAAATATAACCTCTGACACTGCCACAAAAACATGCGAAGTTCTTTACGAATCTAAACAATATTGATAGACTGGTGTACTAAAAGAGAGCTAATAAAATATTTTGGCCGGATTGGTAATCCCTCACCAATAACTCTGTTATAATTGCATATACACGCAAACACACATGCTTTCTTCTACAGGAAGACCACTGGCGTACTGTGGAATTGTAACAACTTAACAATACGTAATGTGATCCATAACGAATTAAGTTATACCTTTCAAGATTATTTGCAGCGCTAAATGTTATGCATCATGCAATAACCAAAATCTTGTTGGTGTAATTAGATTTTCATTGCGACATTTTTTATATATGTGCATACATGCGCACCTGCATGGTGAATATACAGGGGAATATATATATATATATATATATATATATATATATA
>NC_068990.1:28416023-28418183 GCF_001194135.2 Octopus bimaculoides | reverse complement strand
ATATATATATATATATATATATATATATATATATACGAGGGTATGGCAAAAAGTAATGCCATTTTGTTTAGGACAGGTATAATTACCAACATAGGAACATGTATCATGCATCAAAATGAAGCTGGTCCTTTCTGGATCTCATCCCTAATTCTCAACATAGTCACCGTTTCTCTCAATAGCAATGTTCCGCCTTCGAATCAGAGCATATATCCCTGTCCTCTAAAATGTTGTTGACTGTTCTTTGAGCCACTTCTTCACTACAGTTTCTACTTCCTCGTCACTGAAATAATGTTTCCCTCGCAAGCCCTTTTTCATGGGGCCGAAGATTATTCCAGTGTCGAGGAAGTGAAAACTGTAGTGAAGAAGTGGCTCAAAGAACAGTCAAGAGAATTTTACGGGGCAGGGATACATGCTCTCATTCGAAGGAGAAACATTGCTATTGAGAGAAACGGTGATTATGTTGAGAAGCAGGGATGTGATCCACAAAGGACCAGCTTCATTTCGATGTATGATACATGTTCCTGTGTTGGTAATTATACCTGTCCTAAACACAATGGCATTACTTTATGACCCACCCTCGTATATACATACATACATGCATACATACATGCGAGAACATATAGCCAACGATATCATACTGTGTCTCTCTCTCGCATTTTCTGTGTCAGTGTCCATCTGTCTATCTGTCTGTCTCTATACAAACATACATGCATACATACAGATAAGCAGACGGACAAACTCACTGACAGACACAATTTGAGATTGTGTTTACATTCAAAAGACTTCGGGGAAGTATATCATTATTTTTTACAGGATGAACGTAGAACAGCGTGAATCCGAAGAACATCGTATTTCTTCACTTTCAATACATTCTCGAAAGTAAATATGTTGATGAAAGTTATTTGCCATCGCAGAATATTTCCTTTCTTAAAACATGTTTTCACCTTTTAAGAGCACTTCGAGATACCGCTGTATTTTCACCTCGTTGTGTGCCACTTCACCCAAAACTACTTCAGGTCGCTGAATCTAACAAGAGTACGAGTTCTTGGTGGGAATCAACCGAAAAAGAAATATAAAATATTATTCTTTCCAAGGTCAAATTATTCATGTACCGCAAGTATGGTACAGATTGATCCAGATGTTTGAGCGTGCATTGAGGACACACACACAGAAGGTATTTTTATATATTAAGATTGGGGGTCCGAGCTGATGTCTGCCAAATAAATAATAATTGATGGGCGCATGAAAAAGAGCGAGAATGGAAACAAGAACCTATCTGTTTGTTGTTAACATGTGCTGGAAGAAGCAAGCATGAATATTTGGTCGCCCTAATAATTCACTATTTGAAAACATCGCTTCCCAATTTATATTCATATCACATGTGATCCACCGGTGAAAGGGGACTTCGGGACACCTCCTCACGTGTATTCCGATGCGAATAACAATAGTGATCAGATACTCAATTTCGAAACGACGAGAGCTTCATAAGAATGAATAGGTTCGTTGTTGACAGTGCCAAAGTATTGATCAGACCCTGAGATGCTGTTATACGCCACTGGTCACGATGCGCTTCCAATCCTCTCTTGATTGCATCATTTTTTTCCATCTTGATACAAATTGCTCAATTAAATCGTCTTCCAGGCTGCTAAGTTACGTTGTTATTTAGTTATAAATTTGTATTGAAGTCCTGAACACCATAAAGATACAGCTTTACAGCTTATAAATCAGTGTTATTTTGTCTCTTAATGCACCGAACAATAAAAATGTTATGTAGTAAATTAATAGTTTTATTTTGTTTACTATTAAACCGTCCGAACACAAAACGCCTATTTTGTATTTATATTATATATTAAACCTAAAGAGAAACCATGTCGAGGCAATATCAAAATTGATTACGAATACTACGATAAATTCTTTAAAATTTGCCAAAATTATTTTATTACTTTAGAAAGGAGGAAGGCCATCCGCAGTAAGACCGATGCGGCAGAGAGGGCCTCAAGATGGCTGTGGATCAAAAGAGGAGAACCATGGAATAGCTAGTTAGCCATCTGGACACAAGCTGGGGTCTGATCAGCCCCAACTGGATCCCCTGGAGGAGAGTGTATGATGTTGAAAGACCCGAAATACCCGATGATACAAGGCACATCACTGAAGATGTGT
>NC_068990.1:28406942-28407729 GCF_001194135.2 Octopus bimaculoides | reverse complement strand
TATATATATATATATACATATATATATATATATATATTTATATATATATCTACATTAGCCATAACACACTAATACATATATTGCCGCCACATACTAACACAAACGCCTCCATACCCGAATGATACTAAACTTTATACACTTTATAGATAGCAGTATTCACACAGTGACTGGAGACATAAGAATACACATTTGTACAGTTATATATAGACATGCAGAACCGAGAGACAATTATGTTATATAAATTCAAAGACGCATATGTACATATACAGATATGACATTGCAAACAAAGATATTTCTGTAGTTCAAATAATATACTTCCTTTGTATGATTTAGTAACACTATATTATATTCCATTTCTACTCAGCAAAACTAGTTTTGTCTTATATATGTTCTTTTTTAAGAGAAAAGAAGAAAAAAATTATCTGAGAGCTCTTCTATGTGGTTGAGATATTTTTGCATTGGATCTGCTTAAGATGCATTTTTAGATGCAATATATATACATTTTTCTCTGCATAGTGCATTTACGCACACATGCACACACACACACATACACAGATATACAAATATGCACACGCATATATATTTACGTATACGTATAAATAGTTATACATATATATATATATATATATATATATATATATATGGACACACACACTTATATACGCATATATAGATTAATACATACATACATGCATAGATACATACATACAGACACCACACACACACATACATATATATACATATAAATATCTCTCTTTCTCTCTGTATGTATGTTTATATATATATA
>NC_068990.1:28405304-28406932 GCF_001194135.2 Octopus bimaculoides | reverse complement strand
CACACACACACATACACAGATATACAAATATGCACACGCATATATATTTACGTATACGTATAAATAGTTATACATATATATATATATTTGTGTATGTATGTATGCATGTATGTATAAATCGCTGCAAGTCTACATGTAATTCTTTTGTTGTTTAATCGCATATCGGTTTGTTTTATCTGTTGTTATTTATTCTTCGCCGAAGAATGACAAAAGTTTATCAAAACTTACCGAAAAAAAAGAACCCAAGCAGACATGAAGAAAGAAAATGGTAAAACGAAGAGGATAATTGATTCCAAGATTCCTAAGATACACTCTACCTTTCTCAGAACTTGCTACCAAATTGTAAAGTTTCACAAATAAACATCACCATCGCCTAAAATACTAATGCCAGCCGAAGCGTCGTTTGAAGCAGTAAAACCTAGCATAGGTCAGAGATGCGTAGCTCTCGTGCACGGAGCAACTACAACAGCAACAACAAATGCAATAACGAGAGCGGCAAAAATAATGATCAACGTGTACATCAAAAGCGACACCAGCATTAACAAAAACAGCAACAAGAACAACAACATCAGCAGTAGTAGCAGCAGCAGCAGCAACAAGTACACTGATATAAAAATGTATTGCATTTGCTTAAAGTGGTGCAATCTGTATTGAAAATATTTTGAAAACTAAGCAATATAGGTAAGAGTTTGGGCAAAATACGTAAGGTGATGGCGATAAATATAAAGACAAGATATATTGTAGATTCTTACGTAGGTTTAATGTATTTATCACGTTTCGAGAAAGATCCCCTTTATCAATTTTTTTTATCAAATAGAAGACAGAAAATAGTCGAAGAGTTCGAAAAAAGATATAACCGCCAGAAATATACCTATTTGTAAATCTCATAACGAGAGATATCCAGCAACAGAACTTTGGAGTAAAGATTATTTGACAACATAACACGGCAGTCCTGGTTTAGGACGAATGTTGCTATAATTTAGCATCAATATTATAAAAATACTGCAAAAGAAACGATTCATCAGGTTTATGTATAAAATCCATTTGCTGGGTGAACTTGGTTTTTAAGAATACAAACCTTTTACGAATATATACCTTTCGTCCCAGGTGTTCTTATCACTTTATTTGCATATCATAGTTTACGCAAGCACAAATACATAACGAATCACCATTTGAAACTGGCTGGTCAAGAAATAGAATGAATCATAGAGATCAATATAATTTAGGAAAGTTAGATAAATAATTGAGCAGATAAATGTTAGATAAATAGATGACGCCATATATTTTTCTGTCTGCAGTCCCTTGCGTCTAGTAATAGCGAGTGTCTGCTCTGTTGTAATTTAGGAGGCTGACTGTGCAATGTAATGTCTATATATAATTTCAAATTCGTATGTGTTATCTAGATTTAAGTGTCAACGATTCACGCCGACATTCAATTAAGTGCGACTTCCTAGTAAAATTATCCATCATGCTCTCTCACTCACTCGGACACTCAGAAACAGACAGACATTTTTCTAGATAGATGAGATTCAGTGACTGCTTTCAATATATATATCAGAAGATTAATTAAAATTATTTAAAATACCACTAGAATCAGAAATAATTATCATGCCATTATGTGTATATAT
>NC_068990.1:28403700-28405282 GCF_001194135.2 Octopus bimaculoides | reverse complement strand
TATATATATATATATTGGGTCATCGGTTGTTTTTATACTTCTATTATTTTTCAAAATTAAGATAATTAATGTTCTTCTTTAGTCTGAAATATACTCACCTTCATTTTATACAATGCTCTTCTATTTATCTGGTAGACTTGCAAGGCCCACTCTTCCAAAATTCTCTTGTCCTTCACGAAAAGTACTCCCCCGCTACTTTACTGACCTCAACTACAGATATCCCATTTTTTCCATCCAAATGGTCTTGTGGACGGCGGAATAGATGATAATCAGATGAGGCAATGTCAGGCGAATATAGTGGGCGAAGCATCGTTTCCCATTCAAACTGATCTAGTCTTTCTAATGTCATCCTCGCTGCAGGTGACCGACCATTATCCTCATGAAAGACCACCTTTCGTCTTGAAACCGAAGATGCTCATTTTTCTTCTAGCGTTGACTTAAGCCCCTCAAGCTGCTCGCAGTAGATCTCCTTTGTTATCGTTTGGTTTGGTCTTAAAAGTTTTAAGCGGACTAAACCTTTCATATCCCACCAAACAGATAACAACACCTTCCGTGGGTGAAAACCTTCTTTAGCTTGGCAGCCAGTGTTTCTCCTTTCCCTACCCACTGTCTTCGGTGCTTGCCATTTTTATAGAGGACCCAGATCTCGCCATCAGTCACTGTTCGGGCCAAAAAAGGTTCATTCTAGCGACGGAACAGCAAAGAAGAGCGCACATTCACACTCTACACCCGATTAGACTCGGCAAGTTTGTGAGAAAACCTTTGACCTAATTTGGTGACTTTTCCGATGGCATGCAGGTGTCGATGAATGATTGAATGACCAAATACAAGCTTCTCTGCTAGTTCCTCAACAGTTACGATTAGATTTTGTTTTACCAGATCTTCCAGGACGAGACGCGTCAACTAGGCTGTAGTTTCCGGCTCGGAAATTCTGGAACCACAGTTGAACTGCCTTACGCTTATTGTTTGATGATACCCATATACTGCATTAATATTCGTCGCACTTTCCGTTGCGTTGTTGCCGTTATTGAACTCATAAAGCAAAATATGCTGAATATGCTCCTTTTTCATTTCTGTTGTCAGATTTGAAATAGTAACTGTTAAAATCGAACTGCATTCTTAAAATTTGCATTAAGAATAAGGACAAGGTAAAATTATTACCTGATTTATTGCAAGTTGATGCAGGTGGTTTATCCCCGTGCTCCTCCGATTTTTATTTCATGAAATTGAAAAAAAAGCCCCATTATGTATGGAACAGCTTCTAGTTGAATTAATATAGTGTGTGGGTGTATGTATTTCTCTCTCTCTCTCTCTCTCTCTCTCTCTCTCTCTCTCCATATATATATATATAGTGGAGGCGGTTTCGATTCCCAGACCGGGCGTTGTTAGTGTTTATTGAGCGAAAACACCTAAAGCTCCACGAGGCTCCGGCAGGGGATGGTGGCGAACCCTGCTGTACTCTTTCACCACAACTTTCTCTCACTCTTACTTCCTGTTTCTGTTGTGCCTGTAATTCAAAGGGTCAGCCTTGTCATACTGTGTCACGCTGAATATCCTCGAGAACTAGGTTAAGGGTACACGT
>NC_068990.1:28397705-28403690 GCF_001194135.2 Octopus bimaculoides | reverse complement strand
GCTGTACTCTTTCACCACAACTTTCTCTCACTCTTACTTCCTGTTTCTGTTGTGCCTGTAATTCAAAGGGTCAGCCTTGTCATACTGTGTCACGCTGAATATCCTCGAGAACTAGGTTAAGGGTACACGTAACTGTGGAGTGCTCAGCCACTTGCACGTTAATTTCACGAGCAGGCTGTTCCGTTGATCGGATCAACTGGATCCCTCGACGGAGTGCCAACAACACAACAGCAAATATATATATATATATATATATAAAATTGAGTGTTATCTATATAAATGTGTGTGTGTATAGATATATATTTTTATATATATTTTTTAATTCTTTAACTTGTTTCAGTCATTTAAATGTTTGTGTGTATATATATATATACAGACGTCCACACACGCATTCATAGCTATATCTATACAGAAATAGTAGGCAAGGACACATATGTATAGATATAGGTTAGGTATATGCATGAACAACTACATGCACAAACACATACACATACACATACATAAATATATGTATATATATATTTAGATAGATAGATCCACGCGCATATAAATGACTATATATATATATAGATACCCCCCCCAATATATATATATATATGTATATATATATATATATATATATATACACAATAACTACATTTCTAATGTTGTAGTGAAGCGTAAATATACACTAAATATAAACAGATGATCATATACTGACCTACATTTCTTCGAAACACATTTCTGTTTATATATTATATAGTATTTCTATTTATATATTATATTCCTGATTCTTATCTTGGAAATGCTATTTAAAATTTTCCCGAGATTGTCATTAGATGCCACTCAAAGAATCAATCATTCTCGAGTAAATATATTTTTTTCTATATTTCCCTAAACTGTATGTAAATATATATTTACATCTCATAATAAGCTCTGGAACTTTGTTAATTAATCCTTCTTTTCGAGGGTTATATACACAAAATTTCTTCCAATCTTAGGTCTCATGAAATGTAAAAAAACCTGGAAAAATAATCCAGAATCTTTGTCCGGTACCAGATCGATCCTAAAATCCATTGCTTTTGAGCCACATCGTTACGTATAAACATGTATATGTGTATCGGTGTATGTATGTATGTATGTATGTATGTATATAAATGACTGAAAAAAGAACACGATGAAGCAAAATAACCTGCCAAAATAATGATAATATTACCGTAAATAGTATTTAGTGAAGAAATATGACATAAAAAATCACAGAATGTGCAACAAAAAAAAAAAAAAAAAAAAGATTCAAGAAAATGAAGGAAAAATTGTACAAAAAAAATATTAGTTCGACGTGAAAAGATGCAATTTATAAATTTTAGAAATATTAAATGTTATTACACAGGGGCGAGAAAAATAAAGATATGACGAGAATATCACTAAATACATCGTCACAGATGTCTCTTAATGCTCCTTCTCTCCCTCCTCATCGTCATCATCGTCATCATCTTTGTTATACTCTTCGCAATTCTTCATCGTAATCCATCTCTACCTCCTCCTCTGTAACAACAGCACCACCACCAACACCAATAACATCATCACCGTCACCGCCATCAACACCATCGCCAATATCGCCGCTACTATCAACAACCTCATCATCATCATCATAAACATTATCATCGCCGTCGACGTAATCATCATCATCATCGTGTTCATCATCATTGTCGCCGTCGTTGTCCTTAACATCATCATCATCATCATCATGCAGATCGCTTTTTATACATTATTGTCCATCTCCTTTTATTTGCATATTCATGTAATTGTCTTTCGCTATAGTAATAAGTCGGCGGGCTGGCCGAAACGTTAGCATGCCGGGCGAAATGCTTAGCGGCATTTCGTTGTCTTTACGTTCTGAGTTCAAATTCCGCCGAGGTCGACTTTGCCTTCCATCCTTTTGGGCTCGATAAACTAAGTACCAATTGCGTACTGAAGTAGATCTGATCGACTGGACCCCACCCCAAAAATGTCGGACCTTGTGCCTCGTGTAGAAAAGAATATTTGTTATTATTACTACCATATTTTTGCATGAAATGATACATTTAATTATATCGGTCAAATAAATGATGATTGCATTATATTAATTCATCCGCTAAATATAAAAGTCTAAGTCGATATTATAACATTTTCTGTCAGTTGAAAAAATAATGTAACCGTATAATAGGTTACAAATTCACCCTGAAATCATTATCGGTTTCTGAAATAGGCACACGGCCAACAGTTTTTGTAGGAATGGTAAGTAATCGACATCATCGAATCCAAGACGTGACTGGCGTTTTATTTTATCAACCCCGGGTGGACGAAGGCGAAGTTAACCTCGGAGAAATTTGAAATAGGAATATCAAGATCCGGAAAAACAATTTTTACCACTTCACTGTCCGCCGGTTTCAATTTTGGCATGAGATCAGCAATTTCGGCGGAGAGCGTAAGTCTATTACGTCGACCCCATTACTCAACAAGGTACTAATATGATCGACTCCGAAATAGATTAAAGGCATAGTCAACCTCAGTTGAATTTCAATTGAGAATTTAATTACGGACGAAATGCTGCTGAGCATTTTGCCCTGATTGTCCACCGAAACATCTTTAATAAAAATTATTTCCTGCATATGCATAAAGTCATAATTTTGTGACGACAATTTTTATATTGTAAAATAGATTAACAATATTTACTGCAACTTACTTTTAGTTATACAGGATGAAAGGAAGATGAAGTCAAACAAGAGAATTTGAAATCATGTTAGAGGTAGCAACATAACTCAAGACCATATGAACAAAATATTACTGAGTTAGCTGCTTCAGTAGCTCATAAACAATAAAAAAAAAAATTAAACAAACTAATAAAACAACTACGGAAAAAGGTGAGTAAATAAGATTGTAAGACATCGCCATATTGAATCACTGGAAGAGAATTAAGAGAGCTGTCAGCATTAAGAGATTCTTACATTTTTATTTGAAAGTAAAATAAGGGAAACTACAAAGTATGTAGTCAACCCTTTTCAGTTTGTCTTGATTTCTGCTCACACATGCTCAGTCGTTCCCCGTTGAAATACATCAAAAGTCACAACAGAAGGTGAAAGTCCAAAATCGAATGGATTACTAGATTCATATATTACTGGAAGGGAATTCATATTTTGACAGCGGATATACACAAGATGTAGAAAGATTCCAATAGTGGAAACGTAGTCATACGCACACACACGCACGCACACATACACACACTCTTATACACAAAGTATATAAGCATGTATATATGCATATATAAGAATAATAGACAGATTTATATATATAAATACACACACACATGTATGCATGTATGTATTAAGCTGTCACTTTGAATACATAAAATATAAAGTTTATTTGCAGGATTTTGAGTTGTTTTGTATTAACATTTTGCTGAGAATATTTATATGTTACTTGCACGCCTGATTATAGTGTATAGACATAATAAATACATAAAGTTTGCAGATACAAATGTTTGTGAATTTATATACACATATAAATGTATGCGTATACATCCATATATATGTGTGTGTGTGTGTGTGTGTGTGTGTGTGTGTGTGTGTGTGTGTGTGGAGGCGCATGGCTTAGTTGTTAGGGTGTCAGCATCATGATCGTAAGATTGTGGTTTCGATTCTTGAACCGGGCGACGCGTTGTGTTCTTGAGCAAAACACTTAATTTCACGTTGCTCCACTCCACTCAGATATGAAAGGTGTAATCCACTTTGAACTTATAAACCCAAAGCATACGGTAATAAAGGAGATCTACTGTGAGCAGCTTGAGAGGCTTAAGAATGTTGCAAAATTATCCACCAGAACATCCCACTACTAAAACAAAACCCAAGAATGAAAGAAGCATTCGAAATACACAAAATAATCAAAAGTAAAAGACAATCAAAGTCCCTCAAAGAATTCCTCACAACTGCTAAATTACCTTCCACAATTCCTACACCAACAGTTAAAAAGTATGGTCGCCCCAACTGCGGGACCTTCATCAACCTTATTGAAGACACAACTTACATATTGAAATCAGGACAGACTTTTACCGTAAAAATCAATCGCCATACATGTTCTTCAAGGAATTTAATATACGCTATCATAAAGATTACATAGGCCAAACAAAACTTACTCTAAGAATTAGACTGATCATTCAGTACTAGACAGATTCCACTGAGTGGAGACATAGACAAATGTGTAAGAAATAAATCCCCCAAATTTCACGTCTACCCATTCTACCCATGTTAAGCGAATACCACAGATGAAGCACGGATAAACAAAGAGAATGCTTTCATACAAAAGTACAAACCAAGAATTAACAAACTTTAACAGAGTATATACAAAAATACCTATTAACCCACAAATCTCATTCTGTCACTTAACAGGAAGAACCGGCACAGCTGACAACTTAAACTTTAGACACTGGACTACATGTTCACTCTTACACCAGACATTAAATTTGGAGTGCCTTGATTGTAACTACACATGTTCACTCTACCGTGTCGGCTTTCTTTTTAGGCAAAAATATACTGTCACGTGACACTAACATACGGACGTAGCGGGAAACGTACAAAATGTTATAAATTTAATCATGTGTTTATTCTCTATAAACAACTGACAGAAGATATGCAGAGCGTTGATTGTTTGGACTTGTTCAGTCAATCGTATCAGCCTTAACTTACAATGCCAAACATTGTCACTTGATACTAACCCACAGACGTAGCGGAGAACCTACAAAAATTTCTAAGACCAGTCATGTGACTATCCACTACCAATCAAATTCTATTCAAAACATATACTAATTTGAGTCATGAACTCCCTATAAAAACAGGACAGACTTCAAACACTAGTTAGAAGCAAGACAGATGCGACATAAGCCACGCCTTTTCTATTTCATATTTTTGAAAATCAGTGTAAACTGTGAAACCGGTTTAAATATTTCAATAAATAATATTTTAACTATTCTCAGTGCATTTCCAACTTCTATTCTTCCTACATATATATATATGTATATTAAATTTGGTATCAAAAAGCTCCCGGATTAGTTATGACTAATAAAAAATAACATATTTTCCTAAGTTTTAACTTCGTCTGCTTTGAAATAATCGCCTTGCACAGCAATACACCGATCCTTGATGCACAATACCGCGGTTATCGAAAAACGATGAGCAACTCTTGATTGAGCTGCGACTCTATCGTGCCTTCTTCGGTCGTGGAGATGAAGGGTTTTCCATTGTGATGACCGCTGCTTCATCTCAATCGTAGCTGTAGACGCAACTGCCGTCACCTGTCATGAACCTGGACATGAAGGAAGGGTCATGTGCGGCACACTGACGGAGATCTTGATAAATTTTGATGCAATGTTCTTTCTACTCAGTGGTCAGCGAGCGCAGGACGAACTTTGCAGAAAGATGCTGCGTGTTCATTTCAGACGTTAGGATTGCCTGCAACGCCCTATATGACATCTACAGCATCAAGCGTGTGGATGAGATTCGTCGGAGAAGTATCAATATACTCCTCCGACGAATCTCATCCACACGCTGAAGAATTTTCTCCACATTTCCGAGGGTGACGCTCGTAGCATGTCTTCCCAATCGCTTCTAGTACGACCCATTGCCTCGTTACCGTAAGCTTGCTTGAGTATGCTCAATGTCTCTGTAGCAGAAATCACAAATTAAACCCAAAATTTCAGGATGGCTCTTTGTTCCAGATTCCTATACAGACTGTAGCAAACATATGGTCACAAAAACACATATTTCACAAATTGCGAAATAAACACAGCAACACCACTCGGTACACTACCTATTAACTCTAACTGATCACACAACCGTGTGCTGCCACCTGTTTGGCGCATTACGGAACTACTCAGGGAACTTTTTGGGATACCACTTTTCTGAATTGTGTTTTTTTCTGTTTGCATCCCCAATATGTATGTATATATATGTTTATATATATATATATATATAT
>NC_068990.1:28394559-28396965 GCF_001194135.2 Octopus bimaculoides | reverse complement strand
TATATATATATATATATATATATATATGCGAATACTTCCAGTCTTCATTATCTTTCAACCTGTATCGAAATTTATTCTATTCTATATACATATCATCCGTTTTTGTTTCTATCTTATATATTTTCCCCATCTCTTGAATTTAAATTTTGTCCTTTAAAAACCTTCACATATCTAACTACATTCAGTGCAATCTCACAAATCTTGCAATCTGCGCATAAAAATAATTGATACATCATAAGAAATTACAAACTCCGAGCGATATGAAGTAAATATGTTTTTATCGGTGGAACTTGTAGTAGATAAAGCTATGAATAATAAATTATTCGATACTGTGTAAAAATAAACACTGGGCTGAAAAGGTCCTTGGGCATCATTCGAACCTCCATCATCAAAAGAGCTTATCAACCCAATATTTTATAAGCTAATATTAGTTTCTAAATGTGGTTCCTGAGAGGGTGGGGGAAGCAATTTGATTATATAAATTTGGATTAGTAAAAGTGATTATTATGAAACTCTCAAACTTTAAATCTGAAATTTAAAAACCTCATAATTTTCTTATGTTTTCTTAAATATTACCTCGAACAATTCCATGTGTTAAACCAAATATATGACAATCTGGCATAACACCAACACGAACTTCTGACTTGTCATCTCTTGGGGTCTCTGGGTGAGACTTGGAGTCAACTTGTACAAATACAAAGCAAAAGTCAGACATAATAATAATAATAATAATAATAATAATAATAATAATAATAATAATAATAATAATAATAATAATAATAATGATAATAATAATAATAATAATAATAATAATAATAATAAGAATAATAAGAATAATAAGAATAAATAATAATAATAAACAGGAGAACGATAGCGACATTATTTGCAACCTTAAATATGTTGATCGTTGGAATTTGAACCAAGAAACGAAAAATGCCAATGAAATTCTGAAATACATCAGAACAAACAACATCAGAGAAACAAATGATTTGATCAAGGCAGCAAGTATTGTTGTAGCAGAAAACGTGGGTGTTGATGTCAAGAAAACGAAACATAATAGGAGTGACAAAAGAAAAGATCCATGGTGGAAAAGAAGAATCCAGGCAGAGTTAGACATGCTCTCGAAGGAAATCTCTGTGTTAGACCGAAAAGAGAAACAAGAGCTTAAAAGCGAACAAAAATACAGGGTGCTGAAAAGGAAGTATAATATTGAAAGAAAGGGCCTGAAAGTAGTAGTGGAGGAACGGAAACAACGCCTCCATACAAAGAAAGCAAGACGTTAAGATACCACCAAAGAATGAAGGGTTACGACTAGAATAGGTTATTCAGAGTAGATCAGAAGAGATTCTATAAAGGAATAAATGAAGGGTGTACAAATGAAAATTTGATACCAGATAATATTGAAAGTCAAATGCTTTAAAGAGACATCTGGAGCAAAGACAAGGAGCACAAGAAGGATGCTGAATAGTTGCAAGAACTGAAATAAATAGTAGTCTGCTGTCCAAAACAGGTAGAATTCGTCATTTCAGTTAAGGAAGTGAAGAAAATCAGCAAAAGAAAAAAAGGAGCAACTGGTAGGCCCCGGGACCAGATGGAGTTTAAGGCTACTGCATCAAAAGATTTGGTGAATGTCACGCACGAATAGCTGCGCAAATCAACACTTTGTTAAATGCCGACCAAGCAACACCAGAGTGGTTGACATTTGGTAGGGCATTGCTGTGCTTGAAAAACATCGAAAAAGGCAATATGGTAGACAATTACAGGCCGATATCCTGTTTGCCACTTATGTGAAACAAACAGGTGCTGCAATAAGGGTGGAGAACTTGCAGAAAACAGCACTTCTTGGAACCGCTCGAATATTCCGGAAGGTGCTTGAAAAATAAGAGGCGTTACGTTAGTTCACTGGTAGTGAAAAGCTGACACTGTAGTACATCTCCAGCGTTAGAACCTGTGCAAAGGCAATGATGATGATAATAATAATAATAATAATATAATCTGGCTAATAGGAAGCAGATGTATATACTCCAAAGATGTTACTAAAACATTTCATATATATAATTACGCACACGCGCACACACATTTAGATATAAATATATATATTTATGTATATGAATGCAAGTGCCCATGTGTGTGAGTGTGTATGTGTTTGCGTACTTGTTTTTTGTCGCATGTTGAGTATATTTGCTCTGCTATATATGGGAATTTTTCATATATTACCATTACAACTTACATAATTTATTTTATATATGAAAATTGTTCAACTTTCATCATAACTTAGTCTCAACAATATATTTCATATCAGTTAAGTATGTTTATCGTGACGTAGATAGCTTGATAACTAGCTAGAGACCTGGAGCTGTACACACACACACACACACACACACACACACACACACACACACACAC
>NC_068990.1:28391079-28394329 GCF_001194135.2 Octopus bimaculoides | reverse complement strand
ATATATATATATATATATATGTATATATATGTGTGTGTGTGTGTGTGTGTGTGTGTGTGTGTATGTAAGTAAGTATATGCAAGCACATACACACATGCACACTTATATATGTTACTTATATAATATCCAAACTCTGTTGATTTTCAGTCTCCATATCAGTTGTAATATTATAAAAGATGGTAACATTTAATCTTCCCACAACGCAGGCAGACATTACAAAACAAACAGGAAGAAGTACTGTTGAGAATTGAATTGATTGCCAACAATGTAAGAAATGGAATAAAGTAAAATAAATATTAAATTAAGCAGGAATATAAATCAACTAAATAAAGAGATTCAGTGGTAGACGATCTGATATAAGAGAACGAGATAAAAAAGATATAGCATGAGATAAAAATATTATAAACATAAAGGAAACTAAATACAATAGACAAAGCAGTGTTAGTTATGATGTGAAGTATATGACATTGCGTAAAATCATCTCAATTATGTAGAAAATGGAGCAGATATGCTAAAGTAAGTTCTCGTTCCGATATAATGCATCATTCAATGTTACGTGTTCAATAACAGAGAGTGCACAAGTGGGTTAACAAACCCTTTGATGGAAAAAGTGGAATGTATTCTGTTGATATGACAGGACTTTTGAAATCATTATGACGAAGCAAAAATAGAAAAAAAAAGGCGGTAAGCTGGCAGAAACGTTACCACGCCGGGCGAAATGCTTAGCGGTATTTCGTCTGCCGCTACGTTCTGGGTTCAGATTCCGCCAAGGTTTCCGAGGTTGACTTTGCTTTTCATCCTCTCGGATTCGATAAATTAAGTACTAGTTGAGTTCTAGGGTCGATGTAATCGATTTACTCCTCCCGAAAAAACATCGAGCCTTGCACCTATAGTAGATAGGATTATAATGAAGCAACCGTTCGAATTTTCTCTAAACATTCTCGTAGTTTTATTCTTACCACTAAGATTGTATGGTGTTTATGGTGTTTATGTCATAAAAATTTAGAAACTTTGAGAAGTTGGAATTAGCTCTTTTTTAACCCTGTAGCATATCGAATTTAAAAGCCCCCTTGCATTGAAAATATCGAATGCAGTCCGTGGGATTCGAACCCATAATTTCTGTGAAAATGGCAGATGTGCGACAACTATAACAAAGCAACAGTTTGAATTTTCTCCAGACGTTTTAAAAGCGTTTTCCCACCCAGCAAGGCCTGTTCGTCGTTTACGTGATATTTGAGGCGTGCTATGGGACCACCGAGATAAGATGAGAGATTACGTCATACGAATTTAGTAATTTTGTTTTTAAAGGTTTAACACAGAAGATAAGGATCTCATAATTAGTTTATAGAATAAGGGGGTGAGCTGGCAGTATTATTAGCACAACGAACGAAATGCTTAGCTGTATTTCGCCAGTTACTACGTTCTCAGTTCAAATTCTGCCGAGGTCGGCTTCACATTTCATCGTTTCGGGGTCGATTAAATAAGTACCAGTTATGCACTGGGGTGAACGTCCTTGTGGAAAATAATAATAATAATAATAATAATGATAATAATAATAATAATAATAACAATAATAATAATAGTAACTGGCAGAATTGTTAGCACACGAGGAAAATTGTTTAGCAGTATTTTGTCCGTCCTTATGTTTTGTATTGAAATTCCGCCGAAGTCGCCTTTGCATTCCATCATTTCGCCGTTCGATAAAATAAGTACCTGTTGAGCACTGGTAATCGACTCAATCCCCCGTCCCCCGAAATTGGTATCTTCTATTACTGTCATTACCACAGAGAATCAAATAAAATATTAATATTTGATTCTCTGTCTGAAGGATTTCAAATATGAGATATCATACATGTTATCAACTACGTGTATAAATTTGTAACACCTATTAGCAAATGAAACACGTGTAATGGTGAATAAATAATGTCTAAAATTTTTTCTATCCCCTATTTTGATATTATTAATCTGCAGAAAATATTTTCCAATATTTTTAACTCTTATGCATACCTAACAAAAATATACCATCTACATAAGGATTTGGAATACAGAAATACATAGGTATGGTTCGAGAGAACAGCGCTTGGAATTTAGCCCTAAAATAGGTTTGTATGTATGTATGAATGCATGTATGTATGTATGAATGTATGTATGTATGTATGTCATTATTCAGTTTTATTTCAGGATTTCTTGCCAATAGAGAAAGATCTGGTTTCTAACCTAGATCGAAGGTTCCTTCATTGGAATTTTAACATCAACAACAGGGTATTTTTGTTTGCTTGTACGTATATATGCAGATTCGTTTTATGTATGTTTTGTGTATGTATCCTCATGCATATCAGTTGTATATGAAGACATTCTAATATATACGTAAATGATAAACTTCTGGAAAGTTTTACAGATTTTGTATATATGTATATACGTACGTATGTATGTGTTTATGTGGATGTATATACTTATATATGTATGAATATGTATATGTATGTGTGCTTATTATTCGATGAATAACGAACTATATTAGAATTTCAGGATGGCGAGTATGCTTAACTAGAATATATCTTATGTATAGAGATAGAGTATTGTAGAAGAGGGGGAACGAGGAAGAAAGAGGAAGAGAGAGAAGGAGAAAGCGCGGGATTGAGGACGCAGAAGTATAATAACTACTTTACTAGCTGCCAATCGCCATTTTGAATTAAAGGTTGTTTCATTTCCTCTCTGAAAGGAGAGGGTAGATATTTTTTAAAAAAAACACATGCGGTGCTTTTGTCATTTAAATTCAAATAATTTCATAAATAACGATGATTTCATAAATATGAATTAGCAATGTGTTATTACCATCTTCTTCATCATCATCATCATCGTCGTCGTCATCGCCGTCGTCGTAGTCGTCGTCATCATCGTCATCATCATCATCGTCATCATCGCCATCATCACTTTTCTTATTAATATTAATGTTTATATTGTGAAGTTGATGGAAATAAATTGATACAATAATAATAATAATGATAATAATAATAATAATAATAATAATAATAATAATAATAATAATAATAATAATATTAATAATAAAGATGATAATATTATTATTGTTATTATTATTATTATTATTATTATTATTATTATTATTATTATTATTATTATTATTATTATTAATAATAATAATAATAATAATAATAATAATGATAATAATAAATTGATGCATTCTTTTTTTAATCATACGAATAGATAAAACACTAAACAAAATAAATATAAA
>NC_068990.1:28383823-28389540 GCF_001194135.2 Octopus bimaculoides | reverse complement strand
TCGTCAGTTCTGTTTTTTTTTTTCTTTTAAATTATCGAAAAATATCACTTCTGCTTTTTTTACAGACAAAAACACAGAACTACATTTCTTTTCTTTAAATATTTTTGTTCATTAAAAATATTGCTTTTAACAAGAAGCCTGAATTTCCAACTTGAAGGAAAAATTCAACCAATGTCACTGCTACACACACAATTGCACACACACACACACACACATACACACACATGCTTACAGGCAAGCACTCACGTATAACAATATACGTTTTCTTTCAAGGTGGCGGGTTGGCAGAATCGTTAGCACGCCGGGCGAAATGCTTAGAGGTATTTCGTCTGTCATTACGTTCTGAGTTCAAATTCCACCGAGGTCGAATTTGCCTTTCATTCTTTCAGCGTTGACCAAATAAGTTCCAGTTACGCACTGGGGTCGATGTAATCGACTTAAACCCTTTGTCCGTCCTTGTTTGTCCCCTGTATGTTTAGCCCCCTGTGGGCAATAAAGAAATAAATATCTGATACCAAAGATTGTGAACAGAGTGTTGAGTTTCTCGAATTCGCATAAAGTTGTCATGTTTTGATGTTTTCTCTCGGGTCAGCACCGACTAAACAGACTAAGAAAACACAAAAATGCGTTTCAGACGTCACAATGTGGTCTTCCTTTTTCTGAAATATAGTTCTTTCTTGTTCGACAGTACGCGGAGTTTCTGTCAGCTAGATAACACGATAGATCAGTAGGGAGATATTTATACTTATTTTCCTTTGGACTGTTTCTTGGAAGGATTTTCGCTCACTGACTCTTCCAGTTAATGACCCTGCGGTTTCTCGTGTTTTCCCTATTGACAAAATTTTCAATCCTGATAATCGATGTTCCCCACAAACATTATTATATGATAATATCATCGTACAAAACGTAGGCACTAATTCGAGTATTTTCATAATATTTCTCGAGCATTGGTGTTACAAATTCAGAAGCAAAAATAATTTTGGGTAGCCATTAGACACATGACATAGATGGATTGAACTGCAGACAATAAAATAGATACTTTATTTATATATTTCCATAGGGTATGTTACATACGTTTACCAATTCTTCTCGACAAAGAACGAATTCAAATACGCAGACGGAATCAAACGGATTAAATCTTAACCGTCCTGCAGGAAATATCTGTTTGAAAGGAAATTTCAAAGTAAATGAAACAGTAAACTGAGACAGAAACGAAAACAGAGAAAAAACATTTTACTTGGTCGACAAATATTATTTCATCATCCAACACACTTCAAATACAAATTGATAGATCGTTTATTCTCTCTTTCTACTACAGTGACTTATGATTCTTCTGTCTAAGGCGATGTTTCTCAAGGTGATCCCCGCTCCTACACAACGAGGTGTAGGTCGGTAACAAGCGAATTAATCTTGAAGCAAAATGTAAATGAAGACTCTGTTTGAATCGATTATTTTCACCTTAACCGGTTTCGCTTTATATGCTGGCCACTGATAAAACTTTTTTCAAAAAAGTTTTATCCTCATTTATGATATATATATATATATATATATATATATACAGAGAGAGAGAGAGAGAGAGAGAGAGAGAGAGAGAGAGGCGCAGGAGTGGCTGTGTAGTAAGTAGCTTGCTTACCAACCACATGCGTCCGAGATCAGTCCCACTGCGTGGCACCTTGGGCAAGTGTCTTCTACTATAGCCTACCAAAGCCTTGTGAGTGGATTTGGTAGATGGAAACTGAAAGAAACCCGTCGTATATATGTATATGTATATATATATACGTGTGTTTGTCCATCCAACATCGCTTGACAACCGATGCTGGTGTGTTTATGTCTCCGCAACTTAGTGGTTCGGCCAAAGAGTCCGATAGCATAAGTACTAGGCTTACAAAGAATAAGTCCTGGGGTCTATTTGCTCGACTGTAGGCGGTGCTCCAGCATGGTCGCTCTCAAATGACTGAAACAAGTAAAAGAGTAAAGAGAGTATATAAATATATATATATATATAATCCAAAGAAAGTTAGAGGTTGTGAATCCAACCAACTAAGGGTATATCTATCCAATATACTGCTGGTAGAATTCCTAATTAACACACAAGTGTTGATTATTGCGTGGCAATTACCCTACTGAGTATAATAATTAGGTGAGGGTAATAAGTGGTTTTACCCTTAATTTATATGGCAAGAAGAAAATGGAGAGAATCCAGAGGTAGTTTTCATCAGCTGTTAGACATTATGTCTATTTATTTATTTTAGACCGTTCAGATAATATATAAATACATGTGTAAAGTATTAGTAATTTCTAGAATAGAGAAAGAAGAACAGTTTCTACCAAGTGGTCACCGTACTCCACATGTTATTTCTATCATTTCAGTGTACTGTAGTAATCTGTAGATAAAATTAGTGTACTCGGATATGCCTCTAGGCTACGTGAGAGAGTATTTTTTATAAGATAGTCCAAGAAGTTCATAGGGTTAATTTATGCATATATAAATATATATATATACATTTACATATATATACATACACACCCACACATACATACATACATATACATACACACATGCATACATGCATGTACATAATTATGACAGAATTAGTTATTAGTAGGTGTAGTACAGTATTCTTATTAGAGAATGCATAAAAAGAGAAAGAGAAATAATAGTATAATCGAAGAAAATAATGGAGTTTGTGAGGAGTACAGTTTTTTAGAACTGAAAAGGCACAAATGGAGAAATACATATATATGCATACACATACAAATACATACAAATATGTATATACGCATACTTATACACATACATATTTCATGCGTTAAGTAGGGTGCATTCCTGCAGTTGTTCGTATTGTCCTTGCATATAAATAAATATATACACATATATAAACATAGAAATTACTAGTACTTTACGCATGTATTTATATATGATCAGAACTGTTTAAAATAAATGAAGAGGCATAAGATAATGCTTAACAGCTGATGAAAACTACCTCGGTATTCCCTCCATTTTCTTCTTGCTATGTCTATATATATATATATATATATGTGTGTGTGTGTGTGTGTGTGTGTGTGTGTGTGTGTGTGTGTGTGTGTGTGTGTGTGTGTGTGTGTGTGTGTGTGTGTGTGTGTGTGTGTGTATTTGAAAGCAGAAAAAGAATGACTTCTCTGGTAGTTCTAATCAGTGGGCCCCCTGAAAGCCAGGCTGTTGCAATAACTGGTCCTGAAACGCGATGGCATTGCTGGGACCTTTAGCACTGTGCACTGTCGACACGTTCTGTCATTGGTGTAGCTTTCAATGCCAAATGTATAATTACTGCATTCCTCTCCCACCTTCGATTCAGGGAATAGAGTCTTATCTGTTTCAGCCTTTCCCAGTAACTGAGCTGTTGCAAAGAGACGATCTTCTTTGTGAAGCTTCGCTGTATTGCTTGAAGGTCTACTGTTCATTTTGCATTGTTGGGTGACCATAGCTGGTAGCAGTTATCCAGGCAGCTGAGGGCGAATGTCCTCTAGATGTCCATCATGGTTTCCTTATCTCTGGTTATGAATATTCTCAAGATCTGTCCAGCCAATCGTCTGCATTTTGTCGCCACCCTGGTAATGTGCACTTGGAAAGAGGTATCATCACTCATGTCGATACCCAGGTCCCTCATTGATTTAGGCTCTGGGATTGTAATTCCCTGTGGACCCGTGGACTCTGTAAGTTTCATATTCAGTTTTGGACATTGGTAGCGTAGGGCCTGGAACTTTTCAGCATTAAACTGCATATTATCAACCTCAGCCCGTCTGTGAATTGAGTCCAACTCCTGCTGCAGATGTGCAACATCGCTGAGGTTCTGTATTCTCTGCGAGACTTCGTATCGAAGATTGCTGTATACGGTTCTTCACCTCAAGTACTTTAAACATGAAACGCATAGGTAAATTTGCCACTAACTCTGAGAGTATAATATTTTATTATAAAGCACAAGAATAATAACAACACCAGTATCAATTATATGGATACGAATATACATACGCGCATATATATTCCCTCATACTTACATATCCTAGTTTATTTTCATTCCTTGCGTATGAAATTTCTTTTGGGCGGTAAAAGTCGAAGAGGAAAATGGTTAACATACACCCGTCCAAATCAGATGTCTCTGATACTTCCATCACGAATATTATGATCCACCGTCTTAATAATATTTTGTTTGTTTGTTAACCATATGGAATAACTCTGATGGCTCATGGTCTCAGCAGACAAACTAGATAACGTGTTAACCCGGAGGATGGCGAGGGAGAAGCGCTTCCTGAGTCCCTTCAGTACAGATTTCACATATTTGACTTCGGGACAGTAAACTTGATAAATTAAGTATCACCACCATTTTTGTTTGCTGATAATCTGTCACATACAAGATCATCTGCACTTTCCCTCACCTAGTCTTTATCACTGGTTATTTATCCTTTAATATCCCTTACACCTCTAACTCTCATAAGGTAAAAAAATTAAAATAAATTTTTTACGAACATTCTTGTCTCGATTCCTAAAATATATAGAAGCAGTTATTCAGTTTCGCTTCGCATATATAACCGAGATTGCAACACTTCTCCTGAGCTCCTGAGCGGGAGGCCAGTCCTTCGCATGGTTTTTCATATATAACTGAATGGAATCGCTAAGCGTGAATCGTAACTACAAGCTGGCAATCGACAATTCAACCTAGCCCCAAGTTCTCACGTCTTTCGCACATAACGATATGTTCCAATAAACTTCTGGTTCTTATCGGACAACGTGTTCCAGTCAGCTATATCAAGTTTAATGTTTTCGTAGCTTATGGCTTTCAATTACTCTATACCACAAACAACCTTTATTATCTTCATAACCTCAACATTTTTTTATGGAGCAGTGATTTGGATAGAAACGAAGACTGTTTTTTTTTTCTAAGTATTACGCAGCACCAGGAACACAATGAGAGACTGGAATTGAAAGACAGTATAAAAACTGTTGACCAAAGCTTTAACAACCTCTCTAACAATTAATATTTTATAATCTATATCCTTACGATTAAGCTTATATTTACTGAGCCATAAATATTTCGCGTTTAATAACTTGCCAACAAACGATATATATTCAAATAATTGGCAAAATATCGCTTCAGAGAAAGGCATTGTAATCCACATTCAAATATATGTTAATTAGGAGATTATTAAGTCTCACCACCAAAAACACGTTACAGAACCACTGAATAACGAACACAATTTTAAACTGCTCTCTTCGTTCCTCATTAGATAAATTCATACTCAGAACTATAAAGATCAATAGACACATGCCTCTTTGTCTCTCCAGCTTCTCTCGTTTTCTCTATTTTTGGTTCTCATTGCTATATTTCCGCATTAAACATTTCGCTCAATTTTTCCCCTTTAAGTGCTAGTACACTTTCAAATTTTCACCCTGCGCCACTTTTTCCCCAGTAGGCATCTTCAAACAAAATATAAACAGCATCTACATCAATAGCACTACAATGGAATCGATCTGTCTGCAGAGTCCATCAACGTTGTTCCCCCTCTACTCTCTAAAAGATTTTTGTTAAAAAAAAAAAGAGTCAATTTTATCCATTCCACTGCTTTAAGGCTATACAAATAATATTAATGATCAATAATGAATATTACCTCTGCCTAGCTGCACACACACACACACACACACACACACACACACACACACACACACACACACACACACACAC
>NC_068990.1:28376312-28383775 GCF_001194135.2 Octopus bimaculoides | reverse complement strand
TATATATATATATATATATATATATATATATATATATATATATGCTCATCTGTGAATGACTGTATGTATTAAAATATATTTACCTCCAACTTTATCATATATTGCCTTTAGAAGCTTCCCTTGTTTGATATTTCAATATAATCATTATTGATTTTCGACGTCATATTCTGACAGTCATTTTCCAACTTTCCCAACCAATGTCTCTCACTCCACAGTCTCGGAAACAAATTCTTTACAGATGGATAAGCAATTTCTGATTTGATTTTCTCTACTCCTCCCTTACCTCACTTAGCCACTCACTCAGTGTGTGTGTGTGTGTGTGTGTATCTATTTACTTACCTATCTATCTGTCTATCTATCTATGTCCATCTATCAAACTATTTTTCACTTTATGCGAGTGTGTTTCTGTGTGTGTGTTGTCTGTAAGCGTTGTGTGTGTTTGAGTGCGTGTGGTGCGTATGTGTTGTGCTGTATGTGTGTGTGTGTGTGTGTGTGTGTGTGTGTGTGTGTGTATTTGTGAGTGTGTGTGTTACTATTTCCCCGTCAGCAATCTTTCTATCTCATTTCCATTCTCAATTTATTTTCTTCTTCCTCTTCTCCTCTGCCTCTCTCTCTCTCTCTCAATCTCTCTCTTAAACAAGTTTACACTTACTTCACTCTCTCTTTCTACCCCACTCTCTGTCACGCTCTCTGCCTATCTGTCTGCCCTCCTCTCCCCTCTCTCTGTCCCCTTTTTCTCTCTGTCTCTCTTCCTTACTCGCTCAATACTCCATTGAAATCTCCGACATTTTCCAAACTTAGTCAATTGAAATGAAATTTTCTGTCACTACAGCCACCAGAGAATTCAAACACTCAGCTGTTAAATCCTCTCCAAACATGTCCATCCACCATTGCTATCCAAGACCACCTACGTCCACACAGCTCTTCTATGACACACCATCGCCATGTTTGTCACTGAACATTATCATGATATAACCCACTCCTTCACATCGGACCAATTCTAATCATATTATAATCATAACTATAATCGCAACTTTCACTCGCGCACGATTAGTAAAATAATTACCACCATATACCCTTCTACTCTACCAAACACTTATTCATTTTTAACACCTACCATGTCATTCATGGAGACACAAATATTCAATCATGAATCAACCAAAAGCTACGTTTGTCTCCCTCTATTTCTACCTATTTATGGACGTGCGTACGTATCTAAGTGTGTCTGTTTCTTTACATTACTCTGGTATATACGTGGCCGTAACCATTGAGTATAGATGTCTTGCGATATTGAATGGGATGTTCCGTTTAATGTGACATGGGTAGCAAGTTCTAGAATATAAATATTGGTCTCTGTCCGTGTACTAGAGATTAGTTCTGACTGTCCACTCTTTCGTTAAGGTTACTTTTGACTGTAACTGGTATTTCGTCAGTTACGACGACAAAGGTTTCAATTGATACGATCAGCAGGACCGCCTGCTCGTGAAATTAACGTGCCAGTGGCTGAGAACTCCGACGCACGGGCCTTTAACGTAGTGCTCAGGGAGATTCAGCGTGACACAGAGTGTGGCAAGGCTAGCCCTTCGAATTACAGGTACTATTCATTTTTACCGGCTGAGTGGACTAGAGCAACGTGAAATAAGTATTTTGCTTAAGAATACAACCTCTGTCGGGAATCAAAGTCACGATCTGGCGATCATGAGCCGTACACCCGAACCGCGAAGCCACGCGCCCTCTCTAAGGTCAGTTTTACTGTTTATTTATTTGGCTGTATTCACTACATATGTAAAATCCTAACACTGCCCCACTACTGTTTCGTTCTAGTTTTCTCTATACCTATATACTTCGTGGAAAATCCCTGTAAATTACAATATAATGAAGAAAATTTTCATTATATTTGAAAGTTGATCTCATTCCTCATTGAGATATTAAGCGGCCGTTCTTTATAAATTCGTTCTTCATAGATCGGAATAGCCAATACTCAAGATATCTACGGATGCTCTATAGAGAATGACTAATCTTGTATATGAATGTTGTTCGGAATGTGACTTACAGGCTAAAAAGTAACCGAAACAATACCAAGGCGGCTCTTGTGCTACTCTTTTACTTGTTTCAGTTATTGTTCTGCGGCCATGCTGGAGCACGGCCTTTAGTCGAACAAATCGACCCCAGAACTTATTCTTTGTAAGCCTAGTATATATTCTATCAGTTTCTATAGCCAAACCGCTAAGGTACGGGGACGTAGACATGTCAGCATCGGTTGTCAAGCAATGTTGGGAGGATAAACACAGTCACACAAACATATACACACACACATTACCTATATATATATATATATATATATATACATATATATATATATATACATATATGTGTATATATATACTACGGGCTATACCCGAGGCTATAGTAGAAGTCACCAGCCCAATGTGCCACGCAGTTGGAATGAACCCGGAACCATATGGCTGGTAAGCAAACTACTTACCACACAGCCACTCCTGCGCCACTCTATTAAAAACAAAAATTATTACATACGCCTACAGAATACGAGCTCTTTTACTTACAAAGTCATGAGATAACTCACATAAACTGAGTGGTATTAACTATACTAATGTGATGTGCAATTATTAAGACATCAGAAAGATAATTCCTGGCATGGACGGAAGCCTACGACTTATATCCTTTCTGTTTTGTAGGCATTTGGCTTCGTGTTTAGTGTTTTCGGCTCACGATCTTACGGTAATGAGTTCGATTCCCAGCGGCGCTTGGGGTCTTTGCGTAAAACACTTTTTTTCACGCTGCCCTAAGGCCACTCAACTGGCAAAAATGAGTAGGAAGTGTATTTTCAAAGGCCGGCCTTGTCAGATTCTGTGTCACTGAAAGGCCTTGAGAACTACCTGAATGGTACGCTTGTCTGTAGAGTGTTCAGCCACTTGTACGTTAATTTCACGAGTGGGCTGTTCCGTTATATCGGAACAACTGGAACACTCGTCGTCGTAACCGACCGAGGGTCAGTATTTCAAAAACTGAACAGCACACTGCATGTAATGAGACAATTGTTATTTCTTGCTTACAAAGTTTTATTTACTTTGTTGTGCTTTGAACAGGTTATAAACCAACAAAGGAGTCAGTAAATGCGGTCTGTTGTGTGACGGAACAAGTAACCTTCAGATGAACACTCATTCTACTGTCTTAGCTTATATGTATTTCCGCAGGAGGCGCAATGGTCCAGTGGATAGGGCAGCGGACTCGCGGTCGTGTGATCGCGGTTTCGATTTCCAGACTGGGTGTTGTGAATGTTTATTGAGCGGAAACCCATAAAGTTACAAGAGGCTCTGGTAGAGTGGGGTGGTGAACCCTGCTGTACTCCTCCACCACAACTTTCTCTCACCCTTTTTTCCCGTTTCTCTTGTACCCGTATTTCAAAGGGCCAGCCTTGTCACACTCTGTATCACGCTGAATATCCCCGAGAACTAAGTTAAGGTTACACGTGTCTGTGGAGTGCTCAGCCACTCGCATGTTAATTTCACGAGCAGGTTGTTCCGCTGATCGAATTAACTGGAACCCTCGTCGTCGTAACGGACGGAGTGCCACGATATTTCCGCAAATACCTTTACAAAAGCATGCATAGATACTTGTATTCATGTACAAGGTTGTCGGGCTAAATTCGACGATATTTTATGTCTCTTTACTTGGAAAACAGCTCGATTTATTGATGAGGGGTTAACAATGGTGGCGAACATAAAGTTTCCAGTTATAATTGAGGATATGTTAGCTGACATGAAGGACACGAATTAATCTGAATATTGGAGCTGAGTGACCTGCACCATGTTGATTCGTGCCAGGTATCACAGCACTGACATTATGGTTGTTGTTCAATGCTCTGTAAACACTGTAAAGTTGTAAAACGTAGCATGGACTGCATCGGCGGAGACTACGAAGTCATGGTTCGCAACAGGAGTTATAACAGTACCTGCACGCCGGAGTTAACTTCCACATCATTGAATAGGTCTTTAAGTTCCAATTCAGACAGGTATGTGGAGCTGCTGGAGACTGTGGTCAAACCCTGGCTGGAGAGTATGGCTGTTGCAAGACTAGATGCGTGGCAATAGTATTCGGCCCCTTGCCCTACTTCCGGAAAGAATCAGAAGTGGTTTTCAGAGAAGTTCTACGACTTTACCAGCGTCAATTCCTGGCTTTCTAATTTCCCCTATTGTAATTCCATGGATTACTATGTGTGGGGCGCGGTTGAGGGAGACACTAACCACACTGCCTGCAACAGGGAAGTCGAGCTGGTGGCCAAGGTCAAGGAGGTGTTCAAAGTGCTTACCAAAGGCACAGTGAGGAATGCATGCGCCAGACTCCGGAGCTGTCTTGAGGTCGTGGTGTGAGCTGAGGGTGGCTACTATGAGCAAACTGTTATCTCCCAGGTATAATCTAGTTGATATTTTTTGAATTTTTAAAAATAGTTTTAATTTTGGACGTGACATTGTGTTCCATTTTATGCAAATCGTCAAATTTTGCCCGAACACCCTGTATGTGTGTTTAACTTACAGGTATGCAAAATTTCTCTAAAAATAGACACAGAACATTGGAAATAATTTGATAAAATTCGTTACGGTCAGTTGCGTACAACGCCTTCCCTATCGGATAAATATAAATGTCCTGGAATTATTGCTTTTTTAAAAAATTTATGTGTTGTTTTACATATTTATTATTTATATCCATTTCATTTCAGATTATTTAATTCTTCTCAAATGAAAGTGGATGTGTTGTTAATATTTAAAAAAGGTTTACAATGTTATAGATTGCGTTAGAAACATTTCATAAAGAAACAAAACAAAACAAAGAGCAGTGTTATTATTTCAGTAACAGGACACAACATTGGTTGACTCACTTCTATGTTGCTTTACTTTTTTTTATCATGATTTGTACTTGTTGTAGATTCTATTCTTCTTCTTGCTGCCAAATATATTTTTGTCATCGTCATCGTCATTGTTACTTTTCAGGTTTGGTCGTTGCTATTTTCACTGTTTTGATCAACAGAAATCAAAATGAAATATGAACTTCAACTATAAAATATTTACAGAACTCCGAAAATATATTTTCCATAAAAGCAATTATAATTCATACAAGACTCCCCCAATTATAATTCTTATAATCATTTGATGCTGTTATTGTTTACTAACTTAACTAGATCTTCTCAAGATGACCTGTGCTATGATATTCAAGGATTGAATATCATAGTTTTCTGGTAGAGACCATGTTTGATCATATTCTGAGATTATGGAACACACAAACTTTCGGTTTATTCATGTTATGGCTGATTATCAACAGGTGTGCATTGATGAAGCGAACTAATCAAGGAAGGTGCCACAGCCTTTGACGATACTTTGTTATCAGTTTAAACTATCTCGAAAGCCGTTATTCAATGTGGCCAAGAATTTCATCATATCTCGTTTAATGATATCATAGCTAATCTTCAAATTTCCTTTGGGTAGGTCTGTGTCTTTTTGGTATGTATGTATGTATGCACGTACGTACGTACATACGTACGTGTGTGTGTGTATGTATGAATTATTGTATGTATTTATTGTATATGAATAATGTATGTACGTATATATGTCTGCATGTCTCTATGTATGGATATATATATATATATATATATATATATATATATTTGCCTTTAGGTTTTAAATTGCTAGTAAGCCACCTACATTATTTATATATACATGTATTTATCTATCTATCTATCTATCTATCTATCTATCTATCTATCTATCTATCTATCTATCTATCTATATGTGTGTCTGTATGTATGCATGTAATTTGTATATGCCTGCGTTCGTGTGTACATCTGAGCGCGCGCGCGAGCGCGTTGCGTGTTTCCCGCTTATCTGTGAGTTTATATCTAGTTTTATCTGGATATATGCAATGATTTCACAAACCGAAACTAAATACAGAACAGGAGAATGTGTATGAAACTCTTTCTGCAGCGACTGACACGAAAATTGAAGCAATAAACAACAAGCTCCCACCCACTAAATCTTCCCACACGCAGTAACACGAAAAATAACAAATCTCCACGTGTTTTTAACGGATATTGTTGTCTTCATTCTCCGCTCGTCCATGCCGTTCTCTGTGACCGGTAAATTTATGTCTGTCAACACAATTTTCTTTAAATAAATATATTGTAGCTCAATTTAATCATCACATCGATAGCATAGCATTAACTCCAATTTAATCTATCTCATTCGCTCTCGGTATACCGTGCAGTTGCTCTTGTTCTCTATTGTCTTTCTCTCTTACTCTCACCTACTCTTTCTATATTAGTTGGAAGCTACAAGATATTTTACAACAAGCGTGCTAGCACCAAACAAGAAATAATTCATTCCTGCAGACAACGAAACCGATTCTCTTTAACTCTTCATCGTTTCGTTTACGTGCAAAAATCCGACATTATTTGTCAGTTCTTTCTCAGGTAGAAAAGGAAAATTACATTCCCTACCACCATTGTTCCGAGAAGACACTACTACTACTACTACTACTACTACTACTACTACTACTACTACTACTACTACTACTACTACTACTACTACTTGTAGTATTAGTGGTAGTGCTAATAATATAATAGATTAAATACGGATGTAAGAAATAAATTCCAAAGTAGCAAGAATAAAAATACGAAAAATAAATAAAATATTGAGTAAAATCCTATAATAAAGCAAAAATCATTTGACATTGAGTTCAAAATGAATGCTTTCTCTAATTTGTTTTTTATTTCATATATCGACTTTGCCATATTGTTACATATATCGAAAATTATGAAGATATAGAGAAAGATTGAGCGCAATAGGCAGAGGCAAACATGGGTAAAAAGGGAGTAAGAGTCAGAGAGAGAGAGAGAGAGAGAGAGAGAGAGAAAGAAAAAAGGAGATAGAGGGAGAGACAAAGACAGAGATGGAGAGTGTTTCATTGAAAGAGAGGAGTAGAAAATTCTAGAGAGAAAACATATTTACAAATCTTTTCCCATACCGCCATAACAGACACAATTTTATGGATTTTTACCATTTGTTATTTTCATATTTTTATTTATGTTTCTATTCGTAACTGTGGTGGTTTTACTTATAATACTGTCTGGGTAAGGAAGGTGCTGATGAGATAGTGGTGGTGGTGGTGGTGGGGGGGTTTCAAAGAAGGGGCTTTTTTAAATCTTTTATCTTGGACTTTTTTCAGGTAAATAATTTCTTGACTACCGTCTTTATTACTTTAATTCAAAACTCAATTCACTCTACATAAAATATATATCGATTATATATATATATATATATATATATATATATATTTAACCTTTAATTGAACTTATATATACACATATATGTATGCATGTATGTATCTGTTAGTGTGTATGTGTGTGCATTTATATAGATACGTCCATAGACACATAAATACATGCATATATA
>NC_068990.1:28373349-28375661 GCF_001194135.2 Octopus bimaculoides | reverse complement strand
TATATATATATATATATATATATATATATATATATATATATATGTGTGTGTGTGTGTATGTGTGTGTGTGTGTGTGTGTTTGTGTATGTGTGTGCATGTAAGTGCGTGTGTGAGGGAGGGAGAGACAGAGTGAGAGTGTGTGTCTGTTTGTTTACAGATATGCAGCGCGAGTTAATCACACACGAACTGAGGAAAAAGTCTTATACGAGTCTCATGAAATGCCCTTAAAGAATGGTGTGACTGTGTGATAAGAAGCTTGCTTCCCAACCACAACGTTCCCGGTTCAGTTCCACTGCGTGGCACTTAGGGCAAGTATGTTCTATTATAGCCTCGGGCCGACCAAAGCCTTGTGAGTTAATTTGGTAAATGGAAACTGAAAGTAACCTATCGTGTGTATGTATATGTGTGTGTGTGTGTATGTGTTTGTGTTTGTGTTTGTTCGCCCCACCATATCGTTTGACAACAGAGGTTTGTGTATTTATGTCCCCGAAAGTTAGCAGTTCGGTAAAAGGGACCGATAGAATAAGTACTAGGCTTACAGAATTTAAGTCCTGGGATCGATTTCTTTTGACTAAAGGCGGTACTCCAGCATTGCCACAGTCAAATAACTGAAACATGTAAAAGTGTAAAAGAGTATATATATATATATATATATAAATATATATATATATATATATATATATATATACACCCATACATACACACACACACACATATATATATATACACACACACACACACACACACACAAACACACACACACACATATATATATATATATATATATATATATATATGTATATATATATATATATATATACATATATATACATATATATATATATATATATATATATGAAAGAAGGTTTGAAAATGCAATTTTAAAGGTGTTTATTCACTTGACCGGTTTCACTTTTATAGAAAAAGATTGTCAAAAGTAAAACGTAAAGCTTTGTATAAGCTTTGTTGTGTTAAGTACTGGTTGTCACAAAAGTATTAAATTCTTTGATAATAATAAGGAAATGTTAAAAACAGTTTAGAAAACACTATTCAACAACAAGTATTAGGAGTTTAATAAAAAATCATGTTTGTTTGGAAGTATATATATACCCAGAGGGATATATATTTAAGTATTTGCACAAAATTGGAGAGGAACCGACCTGTCTTTTTAACATGTTTTCTCTCTAGGGAATGTTTGCTATTTTAAGAGACAGTGTGGGAGGCTGGTTGCCGTGGGGTGAAGGAAGAGCAATGTATAATTAAAAGTTTTTTTTTTTGTTTCTGGGCTAGTCTGTCATGGTTTAGTGGCTTTTGGAACTGGTCTTGGAGGTCGGAATGGTGTGAGTGTGTGTCAATCAAATTGAACTTGCTTTCCTCACTGAATAACACATCTGACCAGTTGTCATCCGTCCAAAGTATATGCTCATTAGCAAAGACTAACCTCACTTTTTGATTCTCCATACTAATGAGAGGTTTAGTGGCGGGAAATGGTCATGAAATCCGACGTAATTCAAATGACAAGTCATTCTTCTGAGACACATTCATTCCATAATCACGATTTACGTGGCAAGAAATTCCTGCAGCAGAATCGAAGCGGTCTCTTAACGATTTTGAATAACACAAATAACACGATCTTGCCATACACTTGTTTTCCGTGGTCTCTCTCATTTTTTCTAATGACACAAAGAAGCCTGTATTTTCATAGACCTTGAATATTCTTGAAACAATACTCTTCGATCTGTTAACTTCTCTGGTGACAGCAGAAATAACCACTCCTTTTGTGAATGTGACCACTCACTTCTTGAGGATTTAGTTAACTTTATATCAGCTTTCTATGTTTCTTGACTCACTACCGTCCAATATAAATCTTCGCGCTGTGGTGCCATATTTAACTTTTTGAATTTTACACCATATTTTCTCTAATTTGGTCCATCTTGTATTTTTCAAATAAACATATTCTCTGTTATAAATTATTTAGTTAATAATCTCTCCCTATAAAATTTACGGTAAATAATGAAGCAGAAATATAAATGCCTTGAAATGCTATTTTCGTTCTCTAATTTTGGTCATTACTGTATATAGAACGAAACAGAAATCGGAAGCCAAGTCATTCTTAATACATAACTGAAAGTTGGAAATGCGTGGATTCAAAGAAAAGGTTAACTGTTATACTGTCTTAAGTGAAATGAAGAATTTTCAATACATACCTACGTACATATGTATACATGTATGGATGTGCGTAGATACATATACATATATGTGTACGTGCGTGTGTGTACATGTAGATATATGAATATATCATTATATATATA
>NC_068990.1:28364690-28373287 GCF_001194135.2 Octopus bimaculoides | reverse complement strand
ATATATATTCGTGTATGGACATCTCTGTCTACGCGTATCTATGTATATGCATACACACATATACATACATACATTCATACATATATAGACATATACATATATACATAAATACATACATTGATAGATGTATTTGTAAACTTTGTGCTTATAAATCTGCATTTCAGGAACTGACGTTTCCATCAATAATATCAAAACGCATCTCAGTACGTTCTCTGAAATATACTAAAAAATATACCACAACAATAAATTAAAAAAAAAAAAAATCATAAAAAAATTCTTCATATGGATCAGTATTTGTAAATGTCAGTTCCATATTGCAAAGGATTTGTAACCTACCGAAAGTACCCCATACATATATTTGCATACCACCTCTGTAATATTTTACCGTATAATATGAATCATAATACTTTGTCCCCGCAATTTTCATCGAATACCCATACGAATACATATTAGCTAAGACACAGTATATTACGTTTTGAATTTGTCAGCAGCATCTGCCAGATTTTTAAGATAGATTTCTAATGCTTTAAGCGTTTGATGACTTATGTTACAACTGAGTTATAAATTGTTATTCCTTCATCTTGCCAAACACCAATAGCAAAATAGAATTTTTATTGGTTTTATGAATTCTGCAGGTGAAGGAATTTCATGCAATTCAACTTAACGTGAACAATAAATATGCTTGGTTCTAATGATTCAAATAGCTCAGGATTACTTCATCAACTATAAGCGACATTCATTTTAGCCTCGCTTCGAAACAGAAAAGCGTATTGTTGATACATACAAGAATGTACACAGTCGCATACATCAACCATTTATGTTTTATGTTATATATTTTACTTGTTGCACTCATTGGACTACGGCCAAGAGTTAGCAATGTTTCGCCAAAAAGGAGAATTATAATTGTCACTAAATATGAATAGGGAGTTAAGAAACACCTACATTGCTAGAAATAAGAACTAAGCCACTCTAATGCTGTAATTAACGTACATAAATGAAAACATAGATGCTAACGAAAATATAGATAGTAATGGTGAAGCGAATCCAGAAAGAGCGGAACAATCGAGCGGTCTTAAGTGATGAGGCATCGGAAAATGGCGAAACTGACGTCAGTATTAAGAATTCTCGATCGGAAATTTTCGGACTATTATGGGTCTCTGTTAGTGAATACATTTTCATTTATGCGCGTTAGCTACAGCATTCGAGCGGTTTAGTTATTATTTCTAGCAAAATACGTGTTTCTTAGCACACTAGTCACAATACTGAAACACGTGTAGTTTCTGCGTAAGTAGGAGATAATTAAGGAAGTATATCTTATACCCTGCTGGTATACTTGCATACTGGTTATATCCTTTAAAGTATTATTTCATGATGTGCAAATAGGCACCACGTGTTAACTTTACATATACTCATTGGTTACTCTTTTGTATTATCTGAAATAGAATACCCTCATATCTATTAATCCCCAAACTGAATTTTATAAATAACCCTGAATGAAAGCGTGTGACTTCAGAAGGGCATAGCTTGGAAGAAGACTAAATGCCGAAGCGATAAGTGTTGCCATTCCTTTTTTATCGCAACACAAACCGTGCCTTTTGATCACACCACTTATATACGCACACACACACACACACACACACATATATAGATATATATAGTAGACATAAAGACACTAAGGACAACAAAGCATAACACTATACCACATCTCAAAACACTACTGTATATATCAATTCACAACTCTACAAACAATGAGGCATACACCAATATTGTGCAAATCTTCCTTTACTAACTAGAGGCCCCAAAATGAACAACATCCTGAAAGCACATAAATTCATCAAATGCAAAAAAACAACAGAAATCGCTACAGAGACTTCTAACAAACACGAAGCTTTACGCAACAATCACGAAACCAAGGGTTAGAAATGTGGAGGCCCAAACTGTGGAACATGCCCAGACCTACTTGAAGGCTCGGATTTCCTTTTCAAAGAAGGAGAGAGGTTCACAATTAAAACCAACTTCACTTGTGCCTCCGAGAATCTAATTTTTGTAATAACTTGCTCAGGTTGTGGACGTCACTATATAGGACAGACGAGTATGACATTGAGATGGAGAACCATTCTACATAAAGAGCAGATCCGGTTTCCGCAATACAGACAGATTCCTTTAAGTGATCACAGAGAGTAATGTGCGTGTAACATCAAACCAAATTTCACAAGGACGTTTAAATGAAAAAAATGTAGTCAACGAAAAATACAGAAGACGTCTAAATATGCACGCATAACCAACTTTCATCTCTATTTATGATTACATACCCATCACTGTACTATTTCTCCTCATTACTCTAGTTTTTGAATTTTTGTGTGTGTGTATATATATACATATACATCCCCTGCCACGAAAGATGGACAATTACCCCCCTGTCCACAATAATAACGATAATCAATTACTTCCCCTTAGATTTTTCTATTTGTTATATTATTCATTCATAAACTCCACACACAACATGGACATAAAAACCATTTTTCTTAAGAAAATATGTATTTAAATAAATTTTAATGTCATGATTAGCGAAAGCGAAACCGGTCGACAAACACAATATAAGATATATTAAAAATTATATTAAAACTATGTAAAGTTTGTGCATTTTCCTTCTTTAATTTCTTATGTATATATACTATATACACGGCAGGTTTCTTTCATCTTTCTTCTACCAAATTCCATTTACATAGATATGATTCTATACATATAATATATATTTGATGGTTTGCATTTTACAGTATAGCCAGATCTTTCGCAGTCATCTCCTCGGGGACGTCTGATAAAAAGTTGAAAGAAAAAAAAATGAAGGTAAAGATGACCTCGGCAGAATTTGAACTCAGAACATAAAGATGGACGAAATATCGCTACTAATTTTGTGTTAACAATTCTGTCACAGATGTAAAGGAATAAGAAGAAGAAGGAAAAGAAGGAGGAGGAGGAGGAGGAGGAGGAGGAGGAGGAATTGGAGTAGGAGAAGAAGAAGAAGAAGAAGAAGAAGAAGAAGAAGAAGAAGAAGAAGAAGATGAAGAAGAAGAAAATAAGAAGGGAAAGAAAAGGACGGGGAGAAGAAGAAGGGAAAAAAAGAAGAAGGGAAAAGAAGAAAGAGAAGAAGAAAGAGAAGAAGAAGAAGAAGAAGATGAAGAAGAAGAAGAAGAAGAAGAAGGGAAAGAAGTAGTAGAAGGAGAAGACGAAGAAGAAGAAGAAGAAGAAGAAGAAGAAGAAGAAGAAGAAGAAGAAGAAGAAGAAGAAGAAGAAGAAGAAGAATGCAAAAGATGAGGACGAGAAAAGAATGATGAATTAGGATGAAGTACTTAAATATGGGTGAAACGTTTTGTTTTTTCCCCTGTGTTTCTCCTGCCCCTTTACAAACATCATCAGTTGTTAGATGCACTAGATTCATACTACCTCCCGTTTATTACAAACACCACACCTGCCCTAGCTATGAATCAAATCTGTGACCTTTGCTTCTATTTTTTTTTATTTTGCATTCCATTTACCTTTTAACCATTTAATTATTCCAACATACAACCGTTTCCTCGCTCTACATCTACCTTCTCCTTATCATTTTATGACATTTTCTATTGTACTATCTAGGTATTTTTATCTATGGTTTTTATCACTAATTTTTCTTACCGCTTTAAAAAAAAATTTAATCTTGATACGCATCATAGGCGTTCGGCCTACAGCTACAAAAAATCATCTTATCCCTATCTATATTAGAAGCTCACTATCCTTTCCAATATCGAAATTATTACTATTATTATTATTATTATTATTATTATTATTATTATTATTATTATTATTATTATTATTATTATTATCATTTAGTTGGCGAGCTGGCAGTGTCGTTAGCACGACGCGGCGCAAAATGCTTAGCGGCATTTCGTTTCGGCTTTGCATTCTAACTTCAAATTCAGCAGAGTTTAGCTTTACTTTTTCGGGGTCAATTAAATATATACCAGTCAAGAACTAGGAGTGGCTGTGTGGTAAGATGCTTCCTTACCAACCACATGGTTCTTGGGCATGTGTCTAGTAACATAGCCTTAGGTCAAGCAGAGTGGATTTGGTAGATGGAAAGTGAAAGAAGCTCACCATGTATGTATATGTGTGTGTATGTGTATGTATATGCGCGTGTGTGTGAGAGAGAGAGAAAAAAAAAAAGAGAGAGAGAGAGAGAGAGAGAGAGAGAGAGAGAGTGTCTTTGTGTTTGTCCACGGCTTGCAAACGGTGTTGGTTTGCTTACGTCCTAGCAAAAAAGATAAGAAAAGAAGAAGTACCAGGCTTTAAAAAAATAAGTACTGGAGTCGATTCATTCGACTAAAGTATTTTAAGTCGGTGCCACAGCATGGCCGCTGTCTAATGGCTGAGACACAAAGAGGTAAAAGATAAAAGAATACTATTATTATTGAGTCTGCGAGCTGGAACTCTTATTAGCACGCCCAATAAAGCACTTAGAGACATTTTGTCAGGTTATACGTTTTGAGTTCAATTCTTGCCGTGGTTGAAATTGTCTTTTACCTATTCAAGGTCGATAAAATAAGAACCAGTTGAGCACTAGGGCCGATGTAATCGACTTCCGGTTTCCCCGGAAATACTAGCTTTGTGCCAAGATTTGATCTCGTTATTACTGTTATTATTGTTAAGGTGGTGAGCTGGCAGATCCGTCAGCACGCCGGGCGAAATGCTTAGTGGTATTTTCGTTGTCGCTACGTTATGAGTTCAAATTCCGCCTAGGTCGACTTTGCCCTTTTGGGGTCAATAAATGAAGTACCAGTGAAACACTGGTGTCGATTTAATCGATTAGTTCATACACCTACAAATTTCAGGCCATGCGCGTATAGTAGAAAGGATTATTATCATTATTATTGAATAGGCAAGCTGACATTTCATCTGTCTTTAATTTCTGAGTTCAAATTTCGCCGAGGTTCACTTTACATATCAGGTCCCATGAAATAAACTACCATTTGAGCACTTGGATCGACTACCCACTTCCCCATACTGCTAATAACTAGAATCATTCTCCTCTTCGTCATCATGAACTCGATCAACATTCATCAGAATCTCACTCAACAACATTTTTTTTTTACGTTAAATTTAATCCAAACCTAATTTAGTTTGCTTTATGTCACGAACGGCAATCATATTATCCAGCAGTATTTGATAATAGTACTGAAATAGTACTGTGAAGCGTTGAGGTCTTTTTTTTTTTGCGGGTAACAAGCTTTTCCCGCTGAAAATCTTTAAATACACATACGTATGTACACCGCAGACAGACATTTACATACAAACATATATATATATATATATATATATATATATATATATATATATATATATATATATATATGCATACATATATAATCTTCACAGGATTAGTTTTCTCAGAGCCGTTGCTTTAATAAATAAATAAATAAACTAATAAATAAATAAACTAATGAATGAATCCACTCTATTTTACGAACTGAATGCTTCAAGTAAATAGTACGTTTTTGCCATCTTTGTGAACGAGACCGCGCAGCAATAGACATAACCTATATAATAATCCTATAACGATTACTTTCCACAATTCACTGGAAATTAAACATTTTATGCACTGCAGTGAATGAAAAGGTTTTCAAAAGATCCAATAAAGAGTTAAATATTCGATTTAGTTCTGTATAGTTAAACCTTATTTTTCAAAAAAATCGATTTTGCTATTATCATTTCAGTCCTATACTAAATCGTTTTGTTTTCATTTTTTTTTTTTACCTAAATTCCATATTTCATTCAAACAATTTGCTTTAAGTGAATCCACAGATATTTTTTTCTCCCCACAGAACTTATATACTTCCATTTCATGACACGAATATTGAGTACTCCATTATTAAAATTTTGGTTTATTTTCTTTTATATACTCATTTTTGGTTTGATATTTGTTGCCCATTATACAGAAACTTTTAAATTTCGCTGTGATATCAGCGTCAAGAACGTGAAATTAGTGATTGTAGCTTTTGAAGTTCCACTTTATATAAGGAAAAAAAAATTAATAACTGTATAAATAAATAACTAAAATAAATCTACTTAATGCATTGAGGAATTTTTTATTCACACATGCATGTAATATGAATATGTGTGTATGCTTCTATGCATACATGTGTGCGTCTCTAGGTATATGTATATATGTATATATAAATACGTAAGGATATATATATATATATATATATATCTTATGTACCATGTGTAAAATATGCATACGCTCGAACACATGCATACATATATACATACATGCATACATACATATATGCACAGAAACGCAGAAAAATGAAGTAGTACTAAAAATATTTTGCTGTTTGCACATTTTTCTAACGTCTGGTGTTCAAAGCAACTTCTAGGTATTGGTGAGCTTTATTCTCGATCACAAATGAATTATGGCAGTGTGTCACATAATTGTGCGTGACGCAGAAAAGAATCAGAGAATGCTTCAACAGACTTGCAAAAGAAGACATATATTGATACGTTATTGCCATCAAATAAACCTAAAATTGACAGAGAAATGCACCAGAAATAGACAAAAACACATTCACATATTATATGTGTTAGAGACTAATATTTTTGTTCATCGACTGAGCTTTCCCCGAATTTATGTGTTGCACCAAATTACAACGTACGTCGCTAGAATTTCATCAAGTGTAAAATGAAATCTATTCGTCTTCACTTATTCAGTGTGGTTTGTTTAAAAACATCTACAGCATTTAAATAGTGAAATCAATTTGTTGAGTGGAAAAGTGGATCATTATTGTAAGATTAGTAACTAGGCAGACCCTCGTAGAATTTTGTGTAACGTTACATTATGCTCAAATATTCTTATGGTTGCATGCAAAAATGATTGGAAAATTTTGCAATTGAATACATTATTTCAAAAAAATTATTAAATACGTATACGTACAAATTCGGATCCGTTTAATTAGATCATAACGTAGATTCGGTCAAAGGTAGGCACAGTCGCATCACGTGATAGGATTTGTTGAGTCAATTTAAGTCTAATTTTGTGGTGTCATGGCCCATTAAAGTAGGGAGTTGTTGTTGACTGAAGCGTAACGAGGTATAGGTGGCTTATCTGGTATCTCATGAACAAATTTGTCCAGCTTTTTTGAAAGGTGATAGAATCTTGTTCTTCGAATTATTTTGCGATAATGTTAAATAGAGTAGGGTTAACGAAAAGAAATTTTGTTGCAGTGAATTCGTGTGTTGGGAGCCTGAATTGTGTAGGGGGCGTACGGCACGTGGCTCCAACCTTGCATGAATTCTGAAGCGTGTGTGTGTGAAATATTGCTCGAAATAAGATTGAATACTCTTGGTTACAATAATAATACAAGCATGTTGAAAAGAAAACAGGTTGCATTCTTCCTTAATAGACTCATGGTACGCGTGTGAGTTTCTTCTTATATATTAGATCTCCACATTGATCTGCTGCTAGGATAAACCAGTAGCACATTTACTGCTTCATGATTGAAAGTCTAGATTGAGTACGTTTCTCTAGGTTGGTGTAATTTTGTTGGTTATAGCCATGTATTGGGCCTATAATGTGTACGTTCACCTATCCCAAACAGTCTAGTGGAATCAGTTTCCAGTCACTATTAACAATATGGCAACCACAAAGCACACAACCACGACCCTAACGACCTTCACCACCTTCACCATCATCTCAACAAATACCACTGTCGACACCGTTACCTACGTATACACATACATACATACATACACACATACATACATACATACATACATACATACATACATACATTCATACATACATACATACATACATACCAGGATGAAATTATGGACGGGTGCATTGTCTTGGTGCAGGTATCACCGACCCGATTTAACATAACATTTGATTTAGCTTTCGCCACTGGTCACTACAGAAGCAAATACTTTTGGACAAATAATTTTGGATTGGCGCTAATGAACTCAACCATCTCCCTGCAGTCACCAATGCGTCTTTACTTCCGCTCATCGCTGAACACTTGCCATAAACTTTGTTCAAATCTTGCGCTTTTCTGCTCTTCATGAGTAATCTAGTGTACAGATGACACACCAAACACAAACTGTACGCTTACCGTTTTTATAGGTACACGATATACTTCGTCCTGGAAATTGCCAGTTTTATTAACCAGCTCTGGTGTTTTTTCGTTCCCCTCCCTCCACTCCTCACAAATCTAATCATCTCTCACCTTCTCTTTACGATCCTTGAACCTCTTGCACTAACGAAAAACAGATGCTTGGATCATACAAGTTAAATCAATAAGGGGGCTGAATCGTATCATAGGTTTTTTTTTGTGTTTTTGCCCAGTTTAACACAAAATTTTATCCAAAAGCGAGCTTCCGAATTCTCTTCACGCCACGACTGCATTCTGCAAACTATACAAGCAGTGTTTAATAGCGTGTTCAAAGTGCTGTTACGGTCGTCTCGTTCAATCTTGAATACCATAGTTGGCAGGTCAGCTTATTAGATGGAGAGTGATGATAAGCTAAAATTACTCTAATCTAGGAGAGGCAATTATGTCTGTTAAGGA
>NC_068990.1:28362839-28364339 GCF_001194135.2 Octopus bimaculoides | reverse complement strand
CACACACACACACACACACACATACACACATATATATATATATATATGTATATATATATATATGTGTGTATGTGTGTGTGTGTGTGTGTGTGTGTGTGTGTTTATGTCAGTGTGCTTGCGTGTTGCGTGTATGTCTGTGCTACGTGCGTACATTTATACTTATAAATGTTTTCAATATTTCATAAATTCATTTATGTTAAGGTGAGGTACCTGGATTAGTAACCAACCGTATTCTTCAAAATATATTCTGTTAGCTTTTATAAAGTTTAACTTGGTTTCGCTATTAAAAAAAATATATATAAATAATTCTAAAATAATACATAAATGGCTTCAAATCGATAAGAACTATATAGAAAAAGAACTGTTTATATATGTTTTCTTTTTCAATGCATGAACATATTTGCAAGTAAGATATATCACCTATATTTAAACGACCTCAAGTTGTTAAAAATATTCAATTAAATTTAAAATAATATGTATGTACAACGTTAGATCATTGAAGTATTAGAAGTAGAGAGTCAGAGAGAGAGAGAGAGAGTTTGAGAGAGAGGTAGTGGTATGGAGAAAGAAAGAGTGAGAGACTATCAGCTGAACGTTGTGGCTGTCTGTGATAAACACTGTAGTTAGATGTTTTTGTTAATACAAATTTTATAGCATTAAACACTGATTATTCTCGTAGTTCTTCGTTTTCCCTTCCTGTATCACTCTTGTTCTCTATCACTCTCCAAATCTCATTCATTTTATTGATCATTATCTTCCAGTGTATCATTATCTAAACACTGCGTTTGCACCATCATTCCATTTGCCTTTAGGTCAATCAGTCTCTCTTTCCTCTTCTCTACCTTTCCTTCTCTCTCTCTCTCTCTCTCTCTCTCTCTCTCTCTCTCTCTCTCTCTCTCTCTCTCTCTCTCTCTCTCTCTCTCTCATTCTTTCTTTCTTGTTATTCCTCTCTCTCTATATTTCAAGGTCTCTCATGATTTTACCGTCCTTTTCTCCCGATTTGTACAAATACTATTCTATACATGCAGTTATTTACTTTCTTTCCCAACAAGTAGCCGTCATTTTACATTTTTCTACACCTTCGCACATACACTCACACGAGCAAGTATATGTATGTACATTAATTTGCTTGCATTTATGTATATGTGTGTGTGCGTGTACGCATTTCGCTATGCACGTATGTACATATATATCGGTATATATGTAAGCATCTATCTATCTATCTATCTATCTATCTATCTATCTATCTATCTATCTATCTATCTATCTATCTATCTATCTATCTATCTACGTGTACGTATGTACACAAATGTCTGTGTGGGTAATCTTTCCTCTTTTCTGTTTTAAAAGAGCAGTAAAAACAAACAATATTTTGTGTATCCTTGGAGATATTTCAATAGCTGTATTTGGTAAAGTTGTGTTCAGGCAATTTGAATACCCATATTCAGAAAACACACACACACACACACACACACACACACACACACACACACACACACA
>NC_068990.1:28355298-28360298 GCF_001194135.2 Octopus bimaculoides | reverse complement strand
ATGGGACTTTACAATCCAGACAGATGTATCGAACATACATGGCCAGATAAAAGTTTGGTGGAGAAAGATACTGTAAAGAGATATTAGAGGAAGGATGTCGCTTCCCCGGAAAACCATTTTATCAAAACTAAAGGAAAAGAGAAAAATCATGAAATATGTAGGCTTGGGAAAAAACGAATGTGGAATATGAAAAGATATGAAGAAGAAAAAAAAAGAATGTGGAATATGAAAAGAATAGTGCCACTGATAATAATTAAGTGGGAACCAAAATGCTTAAGGAAGATCTTGTTATAAAACAATATGTCCCAGGATTACGATATTCTTTTCTATTTTAGGGATTCTAGTAGTAGTAGTGAATGATTTCTACTCTAGGCACAAGGCCCGGAATTTTGGTGTAAGGGGCCAGTCGATTCGATCGACCCAGTACGCAGCTGGTACTTAATTTATCGACCACGAAAGGATGAAAGGCAAAGTCGACCTCAGCGGAATTTAAAATCAGAACGTAAAGACAGACGAAATACCGCTAAGCATTTCGCCCGGCGTGCTGACGATTTTACCAGCTCGCCACCTACTCAGTATTACGATATTGCAAAAGACACTTTAGCGAGTAGCAAATATCCAAAGTAAAGTAGTGTATCTTTGAGATTACATAACTTGATAAAGGGTGAATTAAACGACCGAGTACTAACAAGATCAACACTGTGCAAATGATATTAATAATATAATATATGCCCTGATGCATTTCCAGACAGAGGCTTTTATGGCTTCTGATCTTAGCTGATTTGAAGTGTTATGGCTTGTCTTAGTGTAAAATGTATGGTCAGCAAATATTCTACTCAAAACCACAAATTTGCTTGTTAGTTGCAAGGTCTTAACCAGTTAAAGATGTCCCTCAGTGGCTGACAATGTGTGTATCTCTGATTACGAGCAGAAGTAGTGCGGGGGCATGATAGCATTGCGCTGAGCGGAATTCTTGGGGGGTTTAAATGAGCCATCCTTGGAAACATGGGTGTTTCGTTCATCGTCCATAAACAGCTCTTATTCAGAAACCGTTTGAGCGGGATGGGCTACTTGAACTGAAGAAAATTCTAACTGGGCCCCACCTGCGATGTCATGCGCTGTTTATCTTGATATGAGATCACGTACATATGGCTGTGATGCATTTGCCCGCTATACTCTTATCCGACGGGTAGTCATGAAGGGCATATGGGGCTCCATATATTTGTACCCCAGCTTCACTTTAAATGCATGTACTGCTTTCTCGATAAAGGAAAAAATAATAACGAAAATTTTAAGAATAATAATTATATGTTTATTAGCTACATGGGCTTAGTCAAGTGAAGATACAAAAAGGGCTGAGGGTTAGGTAAAATGTGTAAGAGCAACAATTACACGAAGTAACAATTGCAATAGGCTATATTCCTGAATGCGTCTGAAAGCTGCCAAGAACCAATTAAAAAACATATTGAACGTCTGTTCCTTCTCCGGTCGTTCGTTTCCCGAGTTACAAGTGCATGTTGAAAGTTTGGTAGTTTACCTTTGACACACATATTTCCCTGAGTGTATGAGGTGAATGAATTTCCCTCTGCAATCCTTCCTTTATGTTTATGATAAACTTGAAACAGTTGATGTAATTTTGGCCGAAAGTGTTAATCTTTTGTCCTTATGTACCCCCTCCACATCTGTACATTTATATGTAACGCACGTTATAGCCTGTAAGTAGAGGAATACTGCTAAGCATTCATAGACTGTTTTTCCTATACACTTGGCTGGTAGCTTTTTCCATCGAAAAATGTAGTGAAAGCTTTCCGACAAAACTCAATAATTAGAAACTAAGCGAGTGCATCCCAAACGCTTTCGTATCTCAGCAAGCATGACGCTGCGGCTCGGTTGAGCTGAATTTACTCCGAAATGTCTGATGAAATATTCTCTGGAGTCGAGCAGCGTCCAGCTGTCTCTGCTCGTTTGAAAACGATTTATAACATTCATGCGTGGTTGGAACTTATTCACTCGTCGCCATCGGAATTTTTCCTGTCTACATGATTTAGTTACGTTCGTTAGATCTGACAAATCGACCTTCGCGATTCACGTTGAAGAAATCAACAAGGGAATTTCGCGCTGCTGTCACGTTCCAATGTCTGTCTCAAAAGCCTAGTCTATTCAATACATGTCCTCTATTTACTTCTCTCTAACGAGACGTTTTTGTTAAAACTTATTGATTCTACTCTAATCGTCTTCTTCAGAACATTACTACCAATTTTTGTCTTACATCATTTACATTTGACGGATATTTGTCCTATATTTTGTTAACACAACGTTTCGGCTGATATACCCTACAGCCTTCATCAGGTGTCTTGGGGAAATTTTGAACCTTGGTTTTCACTCCTAAGGTATTTTTCGATGTTGTTGTTGTTGTTGTTGTTGTTATTATTATTATTATTATTATTCAGGTGACTGCCTGGAATCGAACTCGGAATTTTGAGGTCAGTAGCCTGCGCTCTTAACCACTACGCCATATGCCCGTAAATAATGTACATAATTCCTCTTCTCTTAAAAATATAGAACTGCAGTTTTTGTCCTTTCTCAAGTTCAACCGGCGCGTAACTAAAACACTAATCGCATCTCTGTAGGCTCTTACGGTGGAAAAGACACATTCAGCAACAATATGCAAATATACCATCACTCGATATCATCTAGGCAGAGCGAGCAGATATAAATCTACCGTCTCTAGCCGACCGGTTAAAATCGTAAACGTCCTACACTGTCTCTTTCCGTTATTAATAGTCCTTTGGGATTCTCTTTGGGTGAATCGATGCTTTTAATCTATATCTTTAAAATGTCGTTCAAAGCTCTCACTATATCTAAGATGTAGGATATTCTCAAGAAAATTTCTGAAGGAACTAATTTCGTTGCTGCTCAGAAATACAAACATAGCATTTAAGTTCAGGAAGATTGTGAGTACCTCAAGATACTAATTTTCCGAAATAAAAACGCTTCTTTGAGGAACGGTGGCTGTTATTCAGTGATGGAAACCAGAAATGAGATACTGAATCACTAAATATTGCTGATTATACCTAATTCGAATCTTTGACAAAGATAAAACCCAGTCATACTGCAAAGGCATAATGTGTAGAGGAGTGAACAAAAATGGTTACTATAAACTACGTGGGTGCAATAATGATGCTAAAGCAAAAATGATGCAAAAGCCGACAGAGTGTGACCGTAAGAATGCATTTGTAAATGTGGCTATATATGCTGATGCTTTCGAGATATGGTTCTTCTTTAGATTTGAATTTTTGGAGATGTCTGTAGCACTAATGTTATCTCTAGTGCTGGTGATGGTGGAGTTTGTGACGATGTTTACCCTCTTCAAGTTTCTCCTTCGAATCTATCATCTTTTTGTCTGGGTAGATTTGTTTTGTATATTTTCCTTTCTCTGGGGCAGTTTTCCATTTCCTGTCCTCAGTATAATGTATGTCTGCTTTAGCTACCGACAGGAGAATTATATCTTAGATTGTTGAAACATGATTGGAGGATTCATTTACTCATGTTTAAGATATTATTTTTGCCGTTGTTGTGATGGTTGATATCATATTGCTTAGGGTCTTTTGGGGGCGGGATGCTCTTCCTGGTGTTGTTGTTGCTGTAGCTTTTGCTATTTTGTTTCTTTTGTTGGATTCAGTCTTGAAGTCGATGTCAGTATCGCTGTTACTGTTCCTGCTCGTACAACTCTCACGCTGTTCTTGGTATTGTTGTAGTTGTCATATCTGTGCTGTTAGAAGCAAGAATGACATCCGTAATTTTGCTTCCTGTTATGTGCAGAAATCTTTCAGGTTCTTCACGTCACCACATATATAACACCTAGATCTTATACCCTACCGACATGATATGATGTTCTGCTCCATTCAGTAGCTGAACTGGATTCCAGATTTTTTTCTATTCCGGTGATCCAGTTTCACCTACACTCGAACATTTAGTCTTGTTCCAGAGCGACTCGCCTTTCTCTATACTTATATATTCATGTCTATATACTTTCTATACTTCCATAACTGTACCAACAAATTCTAGAACGATGCTCGTTACATCCCAAGAGAAACCACCTCTGGTGGAACGCTAAATATTTTCACCTTCACCAGCCGTGTTTCGTCTCTCTCTCTCTTCCTACATAAGTCGTAAAAAAAAAGACAAATTTCTCAGTTTTAAATGATGTATCTATGAACCTCACTTCGATAGTGCGGAATTGTCGGACGCTAGTGTTGAAATTTATATCGGATCACACTTCATGCCAGCACATTCTCATTTGAACATGAGAGACCGTTTCTCGACGCCGATTATCAATAGCAAACATCTGTAAAGTATTTGTCGCCTGGAAGTCATTTCTAATAACAGTCCAGTTATATTTGATGCAGCACTTCGCAAAGTTTAAGTTCGTATTTTTTGCTAAATTAGTGTTTTGTCCGACTTAGAAAACCGTATGATATTTATGGCCGCTGTTGCGAAGGATTTCACCTTCGTGACGTTGCTTTGGGTGTTGACCATGGTATACTTGTAGTAGAGGTGGTGGCGTTATAGTTAGCAGCAGTAGTAGCGTTGAAGATGGTGGTGGTGTGGTAATTTCTTTGTTTTCACATAACACTTTGCTTTGCCATTTCATTAAAAAAACATCATATAAACCAACACCAACACCACCACCTCCATCATTATCATCATCTAGTTGTTGATGCTGTCATTTCATATATATATATATGTATACTTTTTTTTGCAAATAACTGATTTATGTACAATCTTAATCTTAAATAACTTTTTATCACTTTTATTTAAATGATTTTGATTTCTGTCTGTTAGACTCATGGCAAATGGATAAATCATTAACAACTATTATTACCATTATATTATTTCTATTAATATTATAATCATCACCACTAACGACATTATTGTTACTATTATTACTATCATCATCATCATCATCGTCATCATCATCATCATCATCATTATTATTA
>NC_068990.1:28353708-28354669 GCF_001194135.2 Octopus bimaculoides | reverse complement strand
TATATATATATATATATATATATATATATATAAAATTACATAACTCATATCAAACAGAAACATTAAAAAACTGCACAAAACAAAAAAAACAAAAAACAAATATGATAACAATCACTTGAAAGTTTGTCTAAAAACCAATTACTTCAACTTAAGAAAATTTCTTCATCAGCTTGGATTATTGAGAATTTTTCGTTAATATGTATCACAGTTTCAGAGATGTCTTTCATCCACGTATTTTCATGAGAAACTTGTAAATTAGAACGTTGAAATTATCGAAAGTTATGAAAAATATTTTATTTTTTTCCCCTCAATTTCGAACATTTATCATAGTTTTTGACATCCTAAATCATTCAGCCTTTATATCTTATTCCATTAACTACTTTTGCCACTTTTATTTGTTGTTGTTGCTGTTGTCTTACTTTTTTTCTATATTTGTTTGAAACTTTTATATAATTTTTTTTTCTTGTTTCTTCCACTTCTTAATCTCCAGCATTTTTTAAATCTTTTGTACAGATGCATTTGCTCCACCACACCCAGCTCCCCACCATTCAGAAACCCATTTCCTCCTCTTAATCATCATCATCGTTATCTTCATCATCATCATCATCATCATCATCATTGTCGTCGTTGTCGTCGTCGTCTCATCACTGTCGCTGATAGCATGATGGTCCGACTCATCCTTCTTCACCATGACCACCACCGTCAAAATCATCACCACCACCACCACCATAACTGTCACCACCACCATCATCATCATTACCGTCACCATCACGACGACGAAGACAACGACGACGACGACCACCACCACCACCATCACCACCACCATCATCACCATCATCATAAACGCTAAATAATATTCCGTTTATTGAAATGTCAGTTCCCTATCTAATGGAATTTTTTGCACTTCACAACTTCAATTCTGTATACAACTCTCCCCTCCCTCTCTCTCTCTCTCTCTCTC
>NC_068990.1:28349029-28351529 GCF_001194135.2 Octopus bimaculoides | reverse complement strand
AGTCTGGATAATGTTGGATTTTCAGTAAAAAAAAATCAACTTATTTACTCGCGTATTGAAATACAATCTTCAAGCGGAACAGTAAAATTATGTAAGACTTTTCTCAGGTTTAAGCTATGACATTGTTTTCGTTATCAACATTCAAAAAATGGAGCTTTGTATCTTTGTTAGAAACCAGCTCCCTCTTCATAGGAAGAATTTAAATAATTAAAGACAAAAGAAAACATAGACACACACACACAATGTATTTATATAATTATATATTCATTATCCACATTCTTAGAAGAATATGGAATAACGAACATTTTTGAAGACTGTTGCACTCACTAGCGGTTAAAAGAGTATTTTGACACATAAACAGAAGCCGTATTAATATCTGTCTCGTTAATCCGAGAAACAGTTACAATTAGCTGTTTACTAGCAGCAGGTAACAACATACCATTCTGTTTGCTTTTCGAATTTTCATTAGAATTGATACTATCAAGCACCTTCGACAATGGTTGACACTTCATTTATCTACAATGAGATGACAATATATTTTACGAACATTTCAACCTCGTATGTTCAAGACAATAGAATGAGTATCGTAAGATGTGTGCATTCAGAGGGAATGTAGAATAGGAAATAGCAAATGTGTTGGTGGTGCTTTATTCTGACCAAGTCATAGAAAAGAATGCATTAGAACTTTTGGGATATCACAGACTTACATATATGAATATCTTGTATATAGTCACAGGGGCGGTTCTGTGGTAAGACGTTTGCTTCTCAACACATCGTGCCGCGTTCAGTCCCACAGTGTGGTACGTTGGGCAAGTGTTTTCTGCTAAAGCCTTGTGAGAGGAGTATGTCGACGGAAACTGTAAGATAGATGCATATGCACGCGCGCTCCCGATGTGTGTGTTCATTTCTGAGCTTCTCCCCACCAATACTTGCCAAGCGGTATTGGTGTGTGGACGTCCACGTCTCTCAGCATTTCGCCAATAGAGAACCGATAGAATAACTACCAGGCTTTAGAAAAAAATAAGTTCTAGTTCGATTCATTCAACTATACATTCTTCAAGGCAGTGCTCCAGCATGGCCGCAATCTACTAACTGAAGCAAATAAAAGACAAAAGATATTGTGTCCACATTTTGTATAATAGCAGATCTATCTCACATTTCGGAGTATCTAAAATGTGTGGATCCCACCATTAATTATTTAATTAATCAGTTAACTAATTAAATAAGTAATTAATTAACTAATGATTGACTCATTATAATCAGCATATGAAAAATTACGCAAATTAAGCGGATCTCATCAGATTTGTCTACGTTTCTTAACTCTATAAATAGTTGTACGCTAATTGTATCCCTGTGGCTAGGAGATCGTTGTCTTTTAATGGTAATACAAGCGTAGAAACAATCATATATATATATATATATATATATATATATATATATATATATATATATATATATATACAGGGATTAGACAAGACAATGGAAATACCTTCAAAGAAATATATTTTGATATGGGGCAGGACCGCCTTTGGCAGTAATTACAGGTTGAATTCTACGACGTATGGACTCATACAAAGTATGAATTGTTTCCAAAGGAATTTTTGTCCATCCTTCAGCTAAAACAGTTTCCAGTTTATATAGTGATGATGGTGGAGGATAATGACTCTTTACTTGGTTTTCTATAATGCACCATAAATGTTCAATAATATTGAGTTCTGGTGACTGTGGTGGTCAGATAAGATGTTCAACTTCACAAAAAGTGTTCCTTGTGCCATTCAGTAACTATTTTGGCTGTGTGAATTGGTGCATTATCAACCTGAAAAATTGCGTTTGCCTCCGGAAACAGTTCCGCAACCATAGGAAGAATTTGATTAGATAAAATAGTTAAATAGTTTTGAATATTAATTCTATCATGAAAGGAAACCATTGGGTCCGCGTATTTCAACGATATAGCCCCACCCCGATCATTACAAATCCTCCTCCATATTTAACAGTTCAAAGAAGCCGGTCTGGATCAAATGCTTCTTTTGGCTGTCTCCATACGTATACTCGGCCGGTGGTCAGAAATAGGGTAAAGGATGACTCGTCCGAGAAAATAACATTCTTCCACTGCTCTAGGGACCAATTCTGTAGGTTTTTACTCCATTCTAAACGCTTTGCAACGTTTGTTTTTGAAAGTAGTGGTTTTCTGATTGCAGCTCTTCCGTGAAATCCGGCTTTGTGCAGCTCGCGGCAAACTGTATTTGGGGACACTGGGTTCTCGAGGTGGTCATTAAATTCTGCAGTAATTTTGGGGGCTGTACTTTTGTGATCCTTTCTAACAATTCTCGAAAGCGTCAGAGGGTCTCTATCTGAAAGTTTTGGTTTTCTTTTGGAGTTTTGTTTCGAAGAGGAGGCTTTTCCCTCTTTCTCAAAGGCTGTCATTAGTTTCGAGGTGGTCATTAAATTCTGCAGTAATTTTGGGGGCTGTACTTTTGTGATCCTTTCTAACAATTCGCGA
>NC_068990.1:28341642-28348881 GCF_001194135.2 Octopus bimaculoides | reverse complement strand
CTCGAGGTGGTCATTAAATTCTGCAGTAATTTTGGGGGCTGTACTTTTGTGATCCTTTCTAACAATTCGCGAAAGCGTCAGAGGGTCTCTATCTGAAAGTTTTGGTTTTCTTTCGGAGTTTTGTTTCGAAGAGGAGGCTTTTCCCTCTTTCTCAAAGGCTGTCATTAGTTTCGAGAGAGTACATCTTGATACACCAAACATTTCAGCTGTTTTCATTACAATAGCGCCTGCTATACGAGCACCAACAATTTGACCTCTTTGAAAGTCCAATAGATCTGTAATTTTAATTAATTTTAATTACCTTTTTCTTATTAAGCAACACAAATAAGAAATAAAAAAAACTGAAAAATAACCAAGCTTTTGGCGGTTTTATAGATATTTCAAAATTATGATGCTATGATGCTAGATGTTTCCTTTATTTTGTCCAACCCCTGTATATATATAATGTATATTCATGCATATAACGAATTTGTTGACGACGATTGAAAAGAGTCCTTGTATATATGTCTATGGTTGAGTGTGTGCGCCCATATGCGTGTATTTATCATTCGATCTTCTATGCCAGATCTTATTGAAGGCTTATCCACACACCTATATTCCGAATATCTTTGGTTGGTGTCCTTGTACTAAATTAATTCTTGCATTCTAAGCCTTAGCAGAATATGTCCATCTCTAGTTTAAGGTGTGGAGGCGCAATGGCTCAGTGGTTAGGGCAGCGGACTCGCATTAGACTGTGGATATGCTGGGACACCACCTGGAGGAATTTTAGTCGAATGAATCGACCTCAGTACATATACTTTTGCTGTTGAAGCAATTGATCTCTTTTGCCAAACTGCTAAGTTACTGGCACGTAAATACACCAACACCAGTTGTCAAGCGGTGGTGACGGACAAACAGAGGCATGAAAATTCACACCCAAACACACGCACACACAGAAACAGATACATGCACGCACTTACACACACACACACGTACATACATACAGCAGGTTTATTTCAGTTTCCATCAAAGAAATCCACTCAAAAGATGTCGGTCGACTCGAAGCTATATTGAAAGACACTTGTCTAACGTGCCATGCGGTGGGACTGAACCCGGAACATTGTGATTGGGAAGCAAAACCTCTTACAACACAGCCACACCTAAACTTGTTTAGGTAGGTTCTGTTGCTGTTGCCCCTGAATTGTTTGAGTTAACGGAGGTAATAAACGTCACTTCTGCGTTTCGAATTATGCTGTAGTAATTATTAAATTATTGTTTATAATTTTAACAAGAAAAACCTGACAATATAATTTTCGTTCGTTAGAGGCGCTATATATTTTGAGTCTGAATATTTGGTCTGAGCTTACGTTATTGGCGCCATTTTGGAAGATGTATATCTTGGATATGCATTTTCCTTTTTATAGGTTCTCACTTTTGATACTGCTAAGCGTTGACAATGCTGTTTTTGTGATAACATCATGTCTTCTTGTGAGCGATATATGATATGGTAATTACTAGGCATTTATGATCTCTATTCATTTTATTATCTAAAGCAGTGTTCCTCACCTGGGGTCTATATGACTCTGAGGGCTCCATATAATATATCCTTGTTAAAATTTATGTGCAATAAATTACTTATATATATATTTCTACATTACAGAAAATATTTTAATACAGTTCCTAACAATATTCAACTATAAAAATACAGTAGGATCGTTTTTTACAAACATCGAATGTCTGTTGAGGTTCGGTGGAGTAAAACGGGAATCGAACGGGCCAGTAGGTAATATATGGTTGTCAACTACTGATCTAAATGTATGGGGGACAACGAACGCTTTTTAAAACGAATACGTATAAGGATGCTCAATACATAGTGTGGAATGTCCCTATATTTCTTCATGTAAAACTGCAGAGAGTATCTGGAAGTGAGTGTCTGAATCTTCGCTTTTAGGAATTAGTTCAGATAGAATGAAAGAACCAAATGCTTTGTAAAGATACGTTTATTTCTCCAAGACAATAAAAGTCCGTTGGAAAGACAAACTAGGTAAAGGGTTTATTTTTCTCAACTTAAGTAAAATACAGTAATGCCTAACTTTACGAGGAGCCGTTTTACGAGACTCCAGATTTACGAGTTTCATTTTACAATGAATATAACGATCCAAGTTTTGAACGAAGTGCAAAAGTTCGTACTAACATAACAAATGATTCTATGCCTTAACGAGGAATTTATACTGAGCGAAAAAAAAGCTTCTTCTAAGCAAACAGATCTAGATTTATTTTTTAATACGGAATCTGCAAGTCCGTCGTCGAGTGCTTCTGAATCGGCGATCGTGTCTGCAAGTGATGGTGTGCACGAGCCTAGTGTGATTGAAGGTGATTCAGAAAATCGATTATATTGGGTCATCCTATAAATAAAACGGTTGTTTTCAATTGCATGAACTAAAAGTCAGAGGGGGAGGGGATAAACCCCCTGCACTTGCTGTAAAAGCAGGCAATAATTTTACCTTATAATTATTGTTAGTGAAAGTTTTGAAGAGTGCAGTTCAATTTTAACAGTGACTTTTGCAAAGCTGTAATGGGAATGACAAAGAAGCATATTCGGCATATTTTGCTCGGCATATTTTGCTCTATAATTTCAATAAATGCAACTACACAACGGAAAGTGTGAGGAATATTAATACAGCATATGGGAATCGAGCAATAAGCGTATTCCAGTGTCAACTGTGGTTCCCGAAATTCCGAGCCAGAAACTACAGCGTAGTAGACGCGTCTCGTCCTGGAAGATCTGTAGAGCACGACGAGAACGTCCTGTAAACCCTGGTGGAACAAAATCCCATAGTAACTGTTGGAGAATTAGCGGAGAAGCTTGGATTTGATCATTTAGCCATTCATCGACATTTGGGTGCCATCGGAAAAGTGAGAAAATTGGCTCAATGGGTTCCTCACAAACCTTCCGAGTGTAATTACGCGCTGAGAGCGAATGTGTGCTTTTCTTTGCTGTCACATCTCACGAATGAACCATTTTGGACCGAATACTGACTGGTGGCGAGAAATGGGTTCTCTATAAAAATGTCAAGCGCTGAAGACAATGAGTAGGAAAAGGAGAAACACGCCCCCTTCCATTCTTAAAAAGTTCTTTCCCCACGTAAGGTGTTGTTATATGTTTGGTGGGATATGAAAGGTTTAGTCCACTTTGAGTTTTTAAACCAAGACCAAATTATAAAAAGATCTACTACGAGCAGCGTGAGTGCCTTAAGTCAGTGCTTGAAGAAAAACAACCATCTTTGGTTTCAAGACGAAAGGTGTTCTTCCATCTGGATAATGCTTGACCACATACAGTAAGGATAACATTCCAAAGGTTGAAGCAGTTTAAATGGGAACCGATGCTCCACCCACCATATTCACCGGACATTGCCTCATCTGGTTATCATTTATTCCGCAGTCTTCAAAATCATTCGGATGGAAAAAATATGAATTCTGTAAAAGAAGTTAGAACAGTACTGGAGGAGTATATTTCGTCACGGACATGTGAATTTTTGAAAAGGGGACAGATAAATGGAAGATATTTGTAGAAAACGAAGGAGAATATATTTTAGATTAAAAAGGGACTCCGTTTATCTTAATTTTGAAAGATAAAAGAAGTATTTTTAAAAAAACCGCATTATTTATGGGATGACCCAATAATAAATTTTTTTTTAATTATAAATGATCTTGACATTCCTTTTACTTTACATAAAATATTATTTACGGTTTATTGTTGTTTAATTCCCATTTATTCACGAGTATTATAAATTTTATAGGTGAAATATTTCTCTGTGAACAAAATACCATTTATGACATTGCTATTATGGGGAGTTATTGCTCTGCTTTACGAGTTTTCGCTTTACAAGCCACCTCTGGGGAAAAGTTAACTCGTATAGCGAGGTATTACTGTATATCCTATAAAGGGAGGCAATCTGATTTAATTTGCTCTCACAGTCCATGAAAGGAAACAGTCAAGTTTCAAATTTTGGTACAGACCCAGCAGTCTCCGGGATGGGGTAAGTTGATTACATCGACACCAATATTCAACTGGTACTTATTTTATCGACTCCGAGTGGACGAAAGGCAAATTTGACTCCGGCGGCAATTGAACGATACTGCCATCTCACCGCCTTGACGAAATATTAAAATTACTGAAAATTAGAATTATTTATTCGCACGAATGATAATTAGTAAAAACACAATTTACAAATATCACGTAATGATTAATAAATTAATTGATTAATTAATTGATTAATTAATTGATTAATTATTAAAACACGTCATGTTTCTTACATTAATTAGTTAAAAATTAATAAATTGTAGTAACAGGTACATGAAATATTGGCAACAATATTCAAAAATAATTTACGAAATTTATTTCAGAATTTCGTAAAGTTACAAGTTTTCCTTTTACGCTCTTGGGCAACGTTATCTTTCGCAGTGCCTGGAGGACAAGATTCCAAGGTGCAAAGTTTAAAAAAAAGCACATTTCTTTAGTGTACACTATAGCATCATCTGAATCAGAATCTGAATATTGAGAATGGTTAATTCCGCCAAGTTTTTTAAAGATATTTAAAGCCTATAATATGTATTAAGTACTTTTTCTTCCGTTCTTCATAAACCACTATGTATGAATGCAAATATGTATATGCAATTACATATGCATGAATATCGAAACATATACTCACACACAGACACACACACACAAACGCGCAGATAGATAGAGTTATGTAAATGAGAAGTATTCTGTCATTGCATTACTGTAAGTCCTTCTTTTGCAACTCGAAGAATCATTTGCATAATCGACAAACTTTCTCTCCTCGATTACTCAACTGTTAGCAATCCTTTTAATCTTTTACACTTTGCCAGAAGAATCACTCTTTTTCCTGTTATTTTTGATAATATTCTATCCGTCAAAAATACTATTCCTTAGCAAAAGCACAACGATTTCCTGCTCACTTTGGACCCACACTAAACTGCACTCACACACAAACTCTCCTCCAAACGTACCCTTGACCACTCCAACAGGTGCACTCACAGGTACACACGCCCTCGTGATAGTGTTCCACGCCTTACCCTCAATTAGGTTACCCCACAGGCTACTCTGCTCACTAAAGTTTTTCCACTTCGTTCCTCTCTTATGTATAAATATATCTAAACTCACAACACCGAAGCCAATTAAAACCATCAACAACTCTCGCTCTATGACCAAGAAGACTATTACCTCCTGACTTTTCATTATATTGCTACGATCAGATAAAGGGTTAAACAGAGACTTCTAAATAATAATTGTTGCATTAGGGAATTAAGAAGGCTTCGAAACTTTGATGCTGATAATTCAATTATATCTGGGAAAGTGAGAAACTACATCGACAAACTAATTACTATATTTTATATGGCATTGTGTTGGGAGTTTGGGTCGATGTGTCTTTCACTTTTGTCGTTATTGTATTTGTTACAGCAGCTGTTGTTTTTGAGCTCAATTTTATAAAATTCCAACCTATTTCATATGTAGAATCTAGCCATATTGATTTGTAACAGACATGTTGAAAAGAAGAAAAAAAGCCCGCAACACAAACAAAAATAAAAGTTTTTGAAAAAGCAAAAATATAATAGCTATTAAAACAAATCGATATATATATATATATATATATATATATATATATTAATATATATATATATGTATATATGTGTATATGTATATACACACACATATATACATACGTATATATATATGTATGTATATGCATACACACACACGGAAACACACACGCACACACACACACACACACACACACACACATACACACATGCATCTAGACACATTTAAAGAAATCGTAATTTTCATTTCCTAACAGAATCCACTCCCATAGAGGATAATTATTAATCCAAGAGGAAAATTCAAACTAATATTGTTGTAATTAATAAAATAAAAAGCATCTTAATTGAAGCTTGAAAATTAATTTGAGAAATTTGGTCAGGAAATTTTGGGAAAATATTATTGCTGAGAAAAATATGCGATTTTCAATTGTTTTTTTTTTTTTCACATTTATATATTTATGTTCCACCTCATATTGCATTATTTTTCTCAGATTTCTAATATTTTCTAACTTTAATCTCATTTCAAATCACACATTTAAATATGGAAAATAGAGACATAAAACAATAATTACTGATGATGTAATGTCCATTTCATGAAGTGTCTGTCGTTTGTTGCTTTTATGTCAGGTTTCTTAATGGAATAGATAAAATATGTCGCATCTTTAACAAAAAACACGAGCGTAAAAACAGGAGGAAATTCATTATCATGCATAGATGCACAGTATATATGCATATATTGTGTATATCTGAAGGCAAGAGGTCGTATTCTTAGACCTGCACCTGAGTAATGTCTTCTGAATCACATTAGCCATTGCCAAAGCATAAATGTTTGGACTTTTCACACCACGATATTTAATGGAAGACAGACATAAGAGGCAGCGTCAGAGTAAACATCGGGCGATTTCGAAAATATAGTTCTAAGAAATTAGAAATTTAATTAAAAATGACGATTTGAAAAGGGTGGCATGAATGAATAAAATCGCTTTTGTTCTTTCGAAGTTAAAACAAATGAGCAATGATGGAAACAGTGACAATTGAAAATAAATTGAACATGGCGACCAATGGAAAAATACACGGTATTGAGCAGAATGTGAAGTATGAATATATGTACGTGTACGCGTCGGTGTATGGATGTGCACACAAATACCTACACACATAGAAACACACACACACACACACACACACACACACACACACACACACACTCACACACGCACGCACGCATGTATGTATGGATGGATATATATGTTTAATTCGCTTATTCAGTTGTATTATAATTTTGGGATCACAAGTTCCTTTGAACAGGATTTTTGCTTTAGAGATGCTGTTTTGTAACTATAAATGAATACTAGTTTCTTAACTGGATGTTGAAGTTGGTAATACTAAGCAGATGATGCCGTAGCAGATAGAGTATACTAATGTTTTGCTCCTGCTGATTACTATTGATTCCCACGTAGGGTTTATGTTTTTAACGCTGTTAACATCAGCGAACTAAGTGGTACTGCTCAGGTATAGAAACTATAATGATATTTGTTTGGCAGCTGATGTCAAGGGTGCGTATGTATTATACCTGTTTGTAAATCGTTTATTCTCAGTCGCATTATTTTGAGATGTTCTTCATACCATTCAGGTGGA
>NC_068990.1:28334142-28336642 GCF_001194135.2 Octopus bimaculoides | reverse complement strand
TGTGTGTATAAATATACATGTGCATATATATTTACATATATGTGTGTCTGTACGTACATATATATTTACATATATTTGTATGTGTGTATATATATGTATTACATTTATTATATATATATATATATATATATATATATATAATATATTTATACGTCTGTGTATGCTTCTATATTGTATATGTATGTGCATGTGTGTTTGTATGTGTATACTTAGCCACACATATGTTCAAATGCAGGCATCGCCTTACACTTGTTTCACAAAAATTCAGTGTTGCAAATTATATGGTCTGCGCTCAAATCAAATAAAACAGTTATTTTTTTTGTATATGTTATCAATACGTTTTGTTGTTTTACACACATTTCATTCTTGCGTTCGTATTTAAATTTCTTTTCGAAAATGATATCATTTATCATCTTAGGTTTATGAAGTTAATGACAACATGCCACTGTCAAAAATGAACCGATGCTCTTTTATTATTATATTCTTAATAATTTTCCTATTTTCGTTTTATGTATATAAATAACATCAAAATGAAACAATAACCATGACCTCCATAAAAACAAATGCAATCGACGTACACAGAACAAAAACGTGTAGTTCTATAGTTCTTCTCCTGTCTGTTGGTCACAGGAAAGTTCTGATATGCCAGCTGCTCTTTCCCTATCATTACTTGATATACAACAACAGATGCTCAGTCTGGTGGCAAGTACATAGATTCAGCGGCTGTCTCCCGCCCCCTCCCTCTCTTCCTCTTTCTCTCTCACTTCATTTGTGATCAACCCTCTCAAACTACCCCTTGCTTTCTCATCCCGTCTCTCTCGTGTAATATTTCTCACTCTACCTTTCTATTCTTTCTCGCTTAAAATATATATCCTCTTGCCATTTACCTCTTACGCATTCTCTGACTTTCTCTCTCGTTAAGTTTATCATTCACTTTACATAATCTGCCTCCTCATTACCCATCTCTCATTCTACTCATGCTACTCCTCCTTTTTCATTTTCTAAACAACTCAAAGATGCACACACATAAACGCACACTAGTTACATATACCGTACATCCAGTTTTATCATATCACGTGAAGATATTGATCATATTGACGATGGCGACGACGACGACGACGACGACGACGACGATGATGTTGGTGTTAGTGATAATTATGACGATGTTCGTTGTGTTAACGATTATTATGGGAATTGTATTGGCAATGATGACGTTGGTGATGATGATGATGATGATGATGATGATGATAATAATAATAACGACAATGACAATCGTGATGTCGATGGTAATGGTGATGATGATGATGGGGATGATGATGATGATGATGATGGTGATGATAATGATGAAGACGATGATGATGATGATGATGATGACAACGATAATCATGATGTCGATGGTGATGATGATGATGATGATGGTGATGATGATGATGATGATGGTGATGGTGCCATCATCCTCACAAAATATCTATGCTGGAGTCATGACAATGTTGCATGTTACAGCTGATTGATTTCGATTTCCATATTTCCGCTTCATAGACTTGCTGCACAAACATTAAATTGGTTTGAAGAAGAAAGAGATAACGAGAAAAAAAAAAAAAAAAAAAACAAGAGAGAGAGGGAGAGAGAGAGAGAGAGAGGAGAGTGGGTAGAGAGACAGAGAGAGACAGACAGACAGAGAAAGAGAGAGAGAGAGATGGGAGAAAGAGAGAGAGAGGGGAAGAGAGACAGAGAGCGAGAGTTTGATGGAGACGTCGACGACGACGAAGAAGAAAATAATATTTAGAAAAATAATAAGAAAAATAAGACAAATCAAAACGAAAGATAATGAACATAATTAAAAAGTAAGCGGAATTATGTATCGAGTATTGATCAAGGTGATGCTATACCATGCAGAAGAACCATTCACTAACGTTTCCGAACCTCAAAGACAAATTATCAGTTTTGCCTATTCTTTGTTTTGTTTAATCAATTGTTGTGTATATTAATCGTTTATTAGCCTTTGTCACTAACTGAAGCTTTTTAATATAGCGATCTAAACTGCCAGCTCGTTACAAATAAATAGCGTTGCCAATACGACGGCTGTTGTTGCTGTGTTGTTCCTGTCGTTTTGTTGCTGTGGTGGCGGTGGGAGGTGATGGTACTTGTTGTCAATGAAAAACTGCGTACAATTGACGCTTTTAGCCATGTCTCTTTCTATTGGCGTGATCATTTATATATACATGTGCGTGTGTGTCTATGTGTGTGTGTGTGTGTGTGTGTGTTAATGGAATGATTGGTGTTAATGCGACAACAGTAATTTCAATCAGAATTTTACCAATTATTCAATGGTTGACCATTGCATACATTTTACTTGTTATTTGTCTGCTTGTCTCTCTCTCTCCCTACATATAATACATATATATATATATTTTTATATTTTTATATATGTATGTATGTATGTATGCATGTATGTATCTATCTATCTATCTTTCGATATATATATATATATATATATATA
>NC_068990.1:28331581-28333917 GCF_001194135.2 Octopus bimaculoides | reverse complement strand
ATATATACTTACATATAAGAGACCAAAGTGTACGTGCGCCGCTATATATATATATTTATATATATATATATATATATAATACAAATGATATATGAGCATATGCATGTATACATACATTATATGTACATACCTACATCTACATGTATATATAGATGCATATCCGGGTACAGGACGTCGAAAAAGGAACGGGAACATAAACAAAGCGCAAAAAGCGGACTTTTTTTACGGACAACAGAATGAACACATAGGAAAACAGAAGAGCCACTTATGGAACTTTTTCTTCATCAGCTGCCTCTATTCTAAACTAGGTGTTTCAAAGATGAGGTAGAACGCATTCTTAGAATAGCTCTTCCCGCGAAGTGGATCAACCTGTTAAGAATACCAAATGGGACAAGAACGCAAAACATCCAGACAGTCAAGTGATCCAAAGAAAGGACAACACAACATCCAGATAGACGATTCAAAGAAAACGAGGGCGGGTCATTCTGAGTTTTCCTTCTTCACTCGAGTTCCAGATTAACTATGCAATTTCAGCTGGTTAAACTCGAGATTGCTCCAATCGGGCCAGCCCCAAGGAAAAACTATGCTTGGAAGAAAGCAGCGAATGTATACGAAAACAAGGACGGAAAAAAAAAATTGAACTCAGAACGTAAAGACAGACGAAATACCGCTAAGCATTTCGCTAACATTTCTGCCAGCTCGCCACTTCTGTAGTTGTAGTTATTGTCGTAGTAGTAGTCGTCGTGTTGACAACAGCGATAGTGGTAGAGATCGTTATTGTATATATTCGTGGCACTCCGTCGGTTGCGACGACGAGGATTCTAGTTGATCCGCTCAATGGAACAGCCTGCTCGTAAAATTAACGTGCTAGTGGTTGTGCACTCCACAGATACGTATCCCCTTAACGTAGTTCTCGGAGAGATTCAGCGTGACATAGTGTGTGACAAGGCTGGTCCTTCGAAATACAGGAACAACAGAAACAGGAAGAAAGAGTGGGGAAAGAGTACAGCAGGTTTCGCCATCCCCGCTGCCAGAGCCTTGTGAATCTTTTGGTGTTTTCGCTCAATAAACACTCACAACGACCGGTCTGGGAATCTTAACTGCGATCCTACGACCTCGAGTCCACTGCCCTAACCACTGGGCCATTGCGCCTCCATCACCAACAGTCCAGCAGTAATATATCCTATATATACATATATTGCGCAGGCGTAGCTGAGTGGTAGGAGGTTTGGTTTTTAACCACATGGTTCCAGGTTCAGCCCCACTGCATGACATCTTGGGTAATTGCTTTCTACTATAGCCTCGGGACGACCGCTAAGCATTTTCTTTTCTACTCTAGGCACAAGGCCCGAAATTTTTGTGGATCGACCCCATTGCACAAGTGGTACTTAATTTATCCCGAAAGGATGAAAGGCAAAGTCGATCTCGACAGAATTTGAACTCAGAAGATAAAGACAGACGAAATATCACAAAGCATTTCTCTCGGCGTGCTAACTTTTCTGCCAGCTCACCGCATGAATCCTGTTGCATAATAATAAAAATCTTGTGGAATTTGATTCTTTGGAATATAAATAACAGAAATAGAATGATAATTATACAATAAATGTGAAGTATATATAAATAATGTAGAAATATAAAATGGTAAAACAGGATCGTAAAAAGAATCATGAGTTTTGTATAATTCCGCTTGTTTATGAGGTTTGATTGAAATCGACGCAATACCAAGAATGGCTGTAAAGCAAAAATTTGCAATAAATTTGGCTAGACATGAAAACGTAACGAAGCTGAACAAATTCAATTTCTTAACAGCAACTTAGTAGTTGGGAATTCCTTAATTAAATGAAAATAATAAATAAATACAAATAATTAAATAAAATTAATAGTTAGGTGTCGACGTGGTTTTGTGGTAAGAAGTTTGCTTTCCAGCTTCATGGTTCCGGGTTCAGTCTCATTGCTTGGCACTTTGGGGATGTTTCTTCTCGTACATTAGCCACCGGCCGACCAAATACCTTGCGAGTGGATTTGTTAGACTACCGTCTATATGTTCACACTCACACACACACATATATAATTCAAATAATCAAGCAATTCAAATAAACCGAGAAAAAAACGCGAAAACAGGAGGAAAAACAAAGAACATGAGGAAGTGTATTAGATTGACGTTCAGTGAAAGGGGAGTCTAACGTTTCGAGCATAGCTCATCGTCGGAAAAGAGAAAGGGAATATTCTAAAGAAGGGGGAGAAGAAATCGTCAACGGGCCACGTATACCTATTTTGCTGAAGTATGTATATATATATAAGTGTGTGTGAGTGTATATATATATATATATATATAT
>NC_068990.1:28328930-28331570 GCF_001194135.2 Octopus bimaculoides | reverse complement strand
GTGTATATGTATATATATATATATATATATATATATATGCATTTATGTGTGTGTGTGTGTGTATCACGGGATCAGGAGATCTATCAAACTATGAGATGGTGTTATACATCGTTTGCCACAATGCGCTTTGCATCGCTTAGCTTTCGAATGATGCCACTCCATCTATCTATCTATCTATCTATCTCATGTTAGTTCGTGACAATGTTTTAAATATTTTAGAAGATATGTATTATTTTGCGAGACGAAAAATTTACTTATTTGGAAAAATTAATTCTATTTCATATATTGTAGTAATCTATGAATCTTATGTCAGCAGAAAAGATAAATTCTATGCACCGATAAAATAGTTAATTTTAGCAAAATATAATTGGAAGGGATTTTGATGTCCAGAGTCGATAAGCTTTCGACGTAAGTGATTTTCTGAATACTAGAACCATGTATTTTTTAATTAAGCAAGTGTTGATGCCGTATTTACAACCACTTATTTACAACTGTCAGTACGATTGGAATTAGGCGTTTATTATCATTAATGTAATCAATTTAATTCCAAATTGTTTTAGAGATTATTTTTAATGCCTTAAACAGCTATATCCTTAGCGCCTTACACACACACACGCACACACTCACACACACACACACACACACACACACATACACACACACACACACACACACACACACGTTTATACAATGGGTGGTTGAAAAGTAGCTCCCTATTTTAAAATACAGATTATTTAGCAATTGTGAAGAAACAATGGATATGAGAGGAAATGTTTTAGTATGAGGTTTTATTTAAAATTCGATATGGGCTCTTCAGTTCCGCAGGGACTGCGTCAACCGATTTCGGCAGGAACTCTTCTTGAATGTGAGACTTAACTTTTCGTGTTCGCCCTTCAAGTTCTTCCAAAGTCTTCGGTTTGGTACAGTAGACTCGTTCTGTTAACTAACCCCAAAGAGAGAATTCACAGTGTAAGTCGGGACTAGCGGTTAATCACTCATGCGGACCGCAATGACCCATCAATGCTCCGGGGAAGTGGGAATTCAGTCACTGACGAACGAGAAGAGCAATACTATTACAGAAAGAAGCTCTGAGAAACGCCCTTTGTATGATGTATGGCAGCAGAAACAAAACAATCTCACATATTGTGAGTGAGTGTTGCAAGCTAACCCAAAAGCACTACAAAAGGAGACACGAAAACGTGGCTAGGTTTGTCTACTGGAGGCTATGTGAAAAGTACGGCCTGAACAGAATTAGTACGAACTGAACGTTCAGAGAAATAAAGAAGTAAAACAATATGATAATAATAATAATTCTTTCTACTATAAGCACAAGTCCTGAAGGAGAGATAGTCGCTTACTTCGAGTCCAGTGTTTCACTGGTACTTAATTTATCGACCCTGAAAGGATGAAAGGCAAAATCGACCTCGGCTGAATTGGAAATCAGAATGTGACGACGGACGAAATACCGTTAAGCATTTTGCTCGGCGTTCTAATGAAATGGCCAGCTCGCCGCCTTCATAAAAATACTGCTAATCCTCAACACCCTTTATCCTACTACTACTACTACTACTACTACTACTACTACTACTACTACTAATAATAATAATAATAATAATAATAATAGTAATAATAGTAATAATAATGATAATAATAACAGTAACAGAAAAATAATAATAGAAAGTAAGTACAAAAGAAATAAATGAAGACATTGAAAGCTGGCTATAACTAAGAAAGGAATATTGAAGAAAAGAGAGCACGTGAATGATTTTGGCAGCGCAAGGACAGGCCCTCGGAGAAAATTTAAAGAAGCAGTTGACAAATCAGCAGAACTGTTCACGGAAATGTACAGTGCATAATGATTCAGATGAGGTTATAGCTTACATTGGATCGCAATGACGGCAGTTAGCTCTGAACGAATTAAAAAATGTGTGGGCCTGATAAGATTGCAGCAATAATTCACTGGACGTTTTGCAGGAAATTTGGTTTTGCAGGAAATTTGGTTTTTCATGTAAAGAAAACAAAAAGTGATAACCATTTTGAAAGAATAGAGATGCAATCCTTCGCAAGCAATGAAGTGATGTTCCTATGGAACTTAACTATACAAACAGAAAGGAGAATAGAACACAAAAGTATGGATATTGAAGTCGGTGATAAGAAGAAGGATGTATGCTTTGTAATCGGCGGAAAATGTGCTTTTGCTATCCGAGTCAAAAGAGAGGCAAAATGTAAATCGTGTGTGTTATATCGGCTTCAAGTAAGAAATCCTTAAGTGCTAGAACAGAGAAGTTAGAAAGATCATGATACTGTTCATTATAACTGGCGCTTTAAATATTGTGACCAATTATTATTTCAGTAAAAGATTTGTAAAATTCGATCTTAACCTGAGCGTAGGCGTGGCACAGAATGGACGTTTACTAGTCTTATCTCGAATTAAACGGGAAAATCTTAAATTCAGTGTTAGAAGAAATACGAAGAGTAAAAGACTTTTATAATAAAAAGTTCTTTAAATCCGAGATGCAAGTTGAAAGAAAGCATAGTTAAACCAGACATGACAACAGTTGTGTAAAGCAACAACATATAATGATAGTAATAGTAATAATAATAATGATAATAATAATATTAATAATAATAATAATAATA
>NC_068990.1:28321958-28326748 GCF_001194135.2 Octopus bimaculoides | reverse complement strand
ATAAAAATAAAACTACTGAATAATAATAATAATAATATTAATAATAATGAAAATCCTCTCTGCGATAGGCACAAGGCTTGAGATTTGTGGGGAGGGGACCAGTCGATTAGATCGACCACAGTACGCAACTGGTACTTCATTTATCGACCCCGAAATGCAAAGTCGTCCTCGGTGGCATTTGAACTAAACGTTTCTGGGTCGATAAATTAAATAGCAGTAAAACACTTGGGTCGATGTAATCGACTACCCACCGCCAAGAAAATTTACACACACACACACACACACACACATACACACACACACACACACACACACATGTATATATATATATATATGATATAGATGGATATATAATAGATAGTGAGAGAGAGAAAGAGAGAAACAGATAAATAGATAAAGACGTAGATAGATAGATAGATAGATAGATAGATGGATAGATAGACAGACAGTTTGAGAGGTAGATAGATATGAAAAGGTTTCCTATGTTGTAACATAACCGTCACATCACAAGTCATTTGCTCGATCACATTTTCCTTTTATCTCAATATTTAGTTCTTGTTCATGGATGTCATCGGTTTTCTTCATTCTTCTGTTTCTGTTGTGAAATTGTCTTCCTAAAACAAAATGTCAAAAACTAATCGGAGACGTATGTTGTCAGCGTTTCAATAGCAATCTGAATTGCAGCTAACAGAGGACACGAGAATATTAAGAGCATTGTACGACAGGTCGCATGCCATTATCCGACCTGTGTTTTATTATACAGCAAAATAATTGCGGGTTTGCTTGAAATTGTTCTAAAATACAGATACGAAGATAAGACATCAGTAATATTTACAAAGCACGAAGCATAATCCTCAGAGAAACAGAAGAAAAAATACAAAGATCAATTAGTATGATGCATAATAGCTGGTTCTAGCACGTAAGAAAAAATGAAAAATCAACAAAAACAAATTAAGTTAAGAATTAGGCAGGCCTTGACCGCATTTTGGTCAGGTGAAGCATAAAGGATATCATGTGATAAAAGTAAGATAATTATTCTTTGGTGTACACATAAAACCTATCACTACATATTATTTTATGAACTCAGAAGATTACTAAACAAGGGCAAAATATTATTAATGTTGCAGTCATGTATTTTTAAACGAATCATGAAAATTTAATTATTGTTTGGCTGATGCTAATGTGCATTTTTATTGCCACGAAATGACGTAAATCTTTCTTCATTGATGGCTAGTGTTAGCAAACAATAATTAGATGCTAGTTTGTGCTCGGGACTGACTTTATTGTCCCTTGGACTAGCTTGTGTATGGAATGTAACGTGGACAATGATTTGAGCTGAGGTGAGAACGTGGTCAGACTTCGTGCTGAATACATTGTACTGAGCCTCATAGTTTTAAGATGTATATCATGTCGCAATATCTTTTGTCTTTTACTACTTTTTTGTTTCATCCTTTAGAGACTGGCCATGTTTGGGCACCACTTTAAATACGTTTTAGTCGAACAAATCGACTCTAATGCTTATTCTTTTGTAAAGCATGATACGTATTCTATGAGTGTTTTGCCGTACCGCTAGGTTACGGGGACACAAACACAAGAACACCGATTGTGAAACGGTAGTGACACACACACACACACACACACACACACACACATATATATATATATATACGACAGGCTTCATTCAGTTTCCGTCTACGAAGTCCACTCATAAGGTTTTAGTCGGCTCAAGGCTATAGTAGAAGAGAGTTGTCCAAGATGTCACACCTTATTATTGAGAAACAAGCTTCTTATTACAGAGCAATGGTTGCCCATATGTTATATTCAATCATGCAAACGTTAATGCTTAGATATCTAGATTGACAGGAGACAATAGACGTCGGCATTCAATAATTCAAGTCAACTCTATTATCGTGCAACAATTTGACGAAGGTCTAAAGAATGAAACCCAAAATAGATTTGAAAGAATTTGAAATCCTCGATGTAAATGTATGTAGTTCAATTCAAGATCTGATGCGTTGATAGACAGAAAATAAAAGGATACTTTTATATTACTTTATGCTGTGTAGCGAAGTAGAGAACAAGTTGTGTGCCTTGTCCTGCAGTGGCGTATTTATCACGTAATACAATACATCACTGTGTAAAGCAAACCTTTGTAAAGGCGCGTGGCTTAGTGGTTAGAGCATTCGACACATGATTGTACGGTCGTGAGTTCAATTACCAGCGATGTCCATTCTACTCAGCTGGCAAAAATGAGTTGTACCTGTATTTCAAAGGGCCAGCTTTGTCACAGTCTGTGTCACGCTGAATCTCCCTCAGAACTACGTTAAGGGTAGACGTGTCTGTGGAGCGCTCAGCCACTTGCACGCTAAATTCACGAGCAAGCTGTTCCGTTGATCGTATCAGCTGGGACCATCGTCGTCGTAACCGACGGAGTGCTCCTTTTTTTTAGAATGGAAACCTTTAATGTAACATTAGCGTGATCAACATTGGGATCCCTTGTGTTTGACAGCGCAGTGTCGTGCATGATGTTCTTTAAAGCCGTCCCAAGCAGTCCAGTACAGTTTAAGATTCAGTGCTGTCTAGTACGAAATAACAGCATTTAATAAACTGTAGGAATTCTACTGCAGTACAATAATATATTATCGGAAGTATAGTGTTGCGCAATATAGTGATATGTAGTTTAGAAAATGTTGCGCTATGTATTACCATACAAGGGATCTTATTGTAGAATAGTTTATGAATTTCATGTTATTGTGTAAGCTGGTAATATAACGTATAATGCTGTACGACATTAGAACACTTCTACACAGTTTTCTACTGCAAAGAGTGCTGTAGTCTTTATTTCATTATAATGCTGTGCTAACAAGTATTGTACGAGAGGGAGAGTAATGCAGTGTATCATGAGGCAGTAGAGTGTCTGGCATTGTTCCAGTGATTTCTGTGTCAACAGGCAGGATGGCAGCAATCACTATTCTATTGGGTTTTCAGATAAATTCTTTCGTTCATTATTTTTTTATCTCCATGGCACTCCATCATCATGTCTGAAGCGATATAATATTCATTCAATTTCGAAGAGCATCTACACAAAAATAAAAAGAAAGAAAAGAAGAAACTTAAAAACATTACGATAAAAAATGTTTTAAATAACAAGCAAGAAAGGAAATACGAATGAATTTATCTGAAAAAGTTATATTTCAGCCATTTTCTACATTCTTTCACTTTCCCAATTGAAATTCTTTCGTTTCATGCATCAACGTTTAACGAAATAAACACTTGACAATATCTAGTCTATTGACTGCACATGAATCTTAAAGTTTTGTAGGTATATGGCAAAAGTAGATATCATTTTCCGCATGTGTAATAAATATTTACATATAATATATATTATTAAATCGATATTGGGAATATGATTCAAAGCTTGTTCAATATTTTCATAAAATATATAATTCACATGTATTGGAGCAATTTATATTGACTCTGTATCAACGAAACCAGAACATCTTTGAATTTGTGCCCAATTACCGGGATCAATAATTTACATAAATAACATCATTATTTCAATGACATATTGGTTTATGCTTCAAGACCTCAGCTTATATCAATATTTAGAATATAATATTTCAATTGTTTGTTTAACATGAATGTGTTTAGTTACTCAAATTGATATCTAGGAAGGGTACGGACCTAATCATACTGCACGTTTGCACCCCCCCCCACACACGTATATGAATGTATATATATTGTAGTTATATATATATATATATATATATATATATATATTTATATAAACATAGATGTGTGCGTGTACATGTATATATATAAATGAAGAAACGAATAAAACAGGAATTACGTAAACACTTTATAGCTCTTTCTGCTGTATGAAGCATTAATACTTACATTCATAGGTATATATATATATATATATATATATATATATATATATATATATATACACCTAACAAGAAACTATACATACACGTTCACGGTGCAGCCATTGGTGTCGGTGTGGCTAGAGATGAGGCCGGCTTCTTCATGACTTGGTGAAACAGAAAACTGAAAGAATCCTTAGCAAAACAATCCGCTACTGTTTTACTTCACTGTAGGTATGTAGATGATATTGACATTCTAGTTAGGACAGACGCTAGTAACTGTAGTGTAGAAACCGAGAGGAGCATAATGGAGACAATTCAGCATGTCGCTAACATCATCCAACAAAGTATCAAGGTAACTATAGATTACCCCACTAGGCACACTCACAATAGACTCTCTGCCCTTGATACTGAGCTTTGGTTAGAGACTGTGTACAACAGAGTGCAGCTCCTCTATTCCTGTTACATGAAAATCAACATATTCATAGCAGACCTCGTTAGGATAAAGCACAACGTGTCCCCACTATGCGAATCCTGTGAAACCAAGAAGCATGAACAGAACATCAAGCACCGTATGAAAAGAAAAGGAGAAAGAGAAATAGAGGAAAAGGAGACCGCCTCGTCACGTGTCAGTAGTAGGAGGGAGAAAAGTGGCAAAGAGCAGAGAGAGAGAGAGAGAGACACACACACACACGAGGAGAGAGAGAAGGCAACAGACAGTAGCAGATAGCAGAGGGAAGAGGAGAGAAAGAGAGCGTGAGGAAGGGAGAGAAAGTGAGAAAGAGAAACAGTAGACTAAGAAACAGGCAACGAACACAATAGATAGAAGATATCAAGAGCTAGAGGAGATGCGTTTAATCGAGTATCATATATATATATGTATGTATGTATGTATATATATATATATATATATATATATAT
>NC_068990.1:28315683-28319139 GCF_001194135.2 Octopus bimaculoides | reverse complement strand
TCCCCTTCCTCCAACCCTTCCTCCTCCCCTTCCTCCTCCCCTTCCTCATCCCCTTCCTCCTCCCCTTCCTCCTCCGCTTCCTCCTCCTCCGCTTCCTCCTCCTCCGCTTCCTCCTCCTCCTCACACCCCTCCTCTACCCTCCTACTCCTCCTCATTATCAGTAGTGTCGATACTAATGTTATTATCAGCATCATTTTCGTTATTATTGATTTTGTTGTTGGTTTTACAATTAATATTATGATTATAATTATTTTGCTTATTATTATTATCATCATCATGATGATTATGATTATTATTATTATCATTATTATTATTATTATTATTATTATTATTATTATTATTATTATTATTATTATTATTATTATTATTTCATAGACGCTTCAGGTTGTTTGATGGCGTTATCTCCCGGTGTAATTCTGTATTGACTTTATTGACTTCTCCGTTTTTACAGCCTTCATTTTTCCCTCTGCCACGATTCTCTCGATGTTAACACCTGACGCACGCTGCTGCATCAATCACAACGACAGCCAGTCAAAACTGATGCTTTACAACGTTTATCTGAACGTTTATTGAACCATCGGTGACTCACAAGCTTCGCTGCGTTGTCATGTACTCAGTTACATGTTTGCCTTGAGTTGTTCACGCGTTAGAAAGCAAGGAACAGACAAAAGAACTTTGAAAATTATTTCCAAAAAAAAAAAAAAAAAGAAGCTTGATATAACTTTAGTGTATCTGTTATGATTTCTGACATTTCACATTTTTAGCACATAATTATATACATACCAATATACATACACACATACATACCAATATAGATACATACATACATACATACATATATACATACATACATGCATACATACATACATGCATACATACATACATATACACATACATATGAGCGTGTATATATGGAAGATAGCAGGAGGCCAGCGTATAAGCCTAAACTAAGGTTTAAGGATTGCCTTAAAAATGCTCTAATACAGACAGGAATTGCAGCTGGTGATTGGTAGAGGGAGGCACAAAACCGTGATGGATTGAGGAAGATAGTGCATGAGGCAGAGAGTGAAGTATGAGAGAATTAGGTGGCGGCTTAGACGGAGGGAACCTGTGGAAACTGAGTGTTGATTTTTGTATGTGTTCGTTTGTGGGACTAAAAATCTCACAGGAATCGACCCATGATAAACAGTGATGTGGCTAATAAAATTCACAACAGGACATGTGTAAAATGTGGAAGGGTAGTACTTCGGTAGTACTTCGGTAGTACTTCGGTTCTTGGTCCATGATATACTGCTTTGATGATTAATGTTACTGTCATCTCGAAGCTTTCTACTAACATACCATTCATAGTCTTCAGCTCATTTATGCTCATCGTTTCGTCTGATGATATGTTGCGATAGTGGAGGTACAATGGCCAGTGGTTTGGGCAGCGGTCTTAGGATCGCGGTTTCGATTCCCAGACCGGGCGTTGTGAGTGTTTATTGAACGAAAACACCTAAAGCTCCACGAGGCTCCAGCAGGGGATGGTGGAGAACCCTGCTGTACTCTTTCACCACAACTTTCACTCTTTCTTCCTGTTTCTGTTGTGCCTGTAATTCAAGGGGTCAGCCTTGTCACACTGTGTCACACTGAATATCCCCGAGAACTACGTTAAGGGTACACGTGTCTGTGGAGTACTCAGCCACTTGAACGTTAATTTCACGAGCAGGCTGTTCCGTTGATTGGATCAATTGTAACCCTCGACGTCGTAACCGATGGAGTGCCAACAACATGTTGCGATAGAGTGCGACTTCTCTCTGCGTGTATTTAAGGTTACCAGACAGAGAGTGTTTCTCAAAGAGCTGCCTTCCAAGTTTTATGATGTTATCAGCCTCATGTATGCAAACTTCGTCAAGGGATGCACCTTCGACACTTGGTGGTTAAAAGACGTTACCGAAGAGATGTGATTCGACATTCAAAGGTATTTTGGATCGATGTTAAGCCTCTGCCGCCTGAGTTTCGTTTTAGAGGCAGTCTACATAACCGTTTATGTGGAAATTATGTGATTGTTAGTATTTTCCCGGTCTTCACATACAATGGCTTGGATCTCAGCAAGCGTCTAATGAAGCAACCCAAATGTTGGTATGCGTACTGGCAATGCAAACACATTTTGGGCCACTGTTTTATTAAATGCAGAGAGTTCCGAGGTTCAATTTTTTTTTTATTCGGCTGTAATATTCTTTAGTGATAGTTTTTCGTTACAGGTGCCATTGTAAGATATGCTTCCCCCCCCCGATACCTATAACTTTCCTCGTTAGATGTAGGAGAAACAGTGAAGTCACTGATGGGGATGTTGCTAGTTTGGTTTACAGTTTCCCCCCTTTTCACAACCATATAACAACATTTATCCCAACCAAACTTTAACCCTGCATCCTTTTAGGATGTTGCAACTAGGTTACAACTTATGTATACGTATGTATGTATGTATGTATGTATGTATGTATGTATGTATGTGATATTGTCACTTTGTTACACAGCACTGCTTGGCAACAGGTGTTGCTTTGTTCATGTCCCAGTAACCTAGTGCTTCGGCAAAAACTACATTGATTGAATTAGTAGGAAACTTAAAGAAATATCTAAGGATTTGCTTGAATTTTTTTCGGTTACGTCGTGCGCAAACATGGCCACACTAAAATGACTGAAAGAATAAAAGACAATACGAAATTACGATAATTTGTAATATCGACAGACAGGTAATATTTGTTACATTTACGTGTCTCATATTATTTCACATCGTTGCCACTGTTGAACTAGAGACAGGTATCCGTTTAGCTAGATAATAGATAGAAGCAACATCACCGCTTGTTGTTTAAAACCATCATGCACCAAAAAGAACGGAAGCATACGTATATACATACATACATACATGCATACATGCTTACGTGCATATATACACATACGTACACAAATGCAAACATACATACAGAGAGACGCACGCGCATGCATACACATGTATGTATGAAACTTCATTGATTTTGAAAAACAGGAAGAATAGAACTTAACAGGGAAGTCTTGGTGCGGACTGACAAGCCCTTGTGATTATCTCGATCACGCATATACGTATAGATATCTGTGCATGTGTGTGTGTGTGTGTGTGTGTGTGTGTGTATGTATACACGTGTGTGTATGTGTATGTATATAGATATATATACATACATATACATATATACATATGCATATCTAATATATATATAGATATATACATACACATATATATTATCTATATAAATATGTATATATATGCATGTCTTTTTACATAATACATGTAATCTAAATATATGTAATCTGTCTACCTATCTATCTGTCTATCTATCTATCTATCTATCTATCTATCTATCTATCTATCTGTCTGTCGCCACACACACACACACACACATACACACACACATACACACGCATACACACACACACACATAC
>NC_068990.1:28304643-28315540 GCF_001194135.2 Octopus bimaculoides | reverse complement strand
GTGGATGCGTGGACGTATGTGTCTGCGTGTAAATGTATGCGTGCATAAGCTTGTACGTCTACATGCATATTCATGCTTACTTTCCTTGTCAAAGATATCCGTTATTTCCAAACGCGGAAAGTGTGACATTGTTTATTTGCGTGTGTCCTTGTGTGTGTGTGTGTGTGTGTGTGTGTGTGTGTCTCTGTGTGTTTTTTTTATGTTGGAATATCTGTGAATATGTATTTGTCTTTTCTCGTATGTGTGTACGTGTGTGTATGTGTGTCAGAGCGTTGCAGTCGCAAGTATTTCGCGGAATTCTTTGAATTCTGCTGATTCTCCACTAAATGAATGCAATGCCAAGTAATTAGTAGAGACAAGCTGGAGTGTTCCTATTAGCTGCATTGTTCCACGGCTCAATGTAAAACAGTGGAGTCCATCAACGAGATTTCCTGATAATTCTCTAGTGCCATTAGACAGCGAACAATTCTTCCACAAGAGACTTTTATGTGAAGGTTTCTTGTCAATGCACGCGGTAAGGTGTGTCAATGAGTGCGTTTATGTGTAAATGTTTGTAGTAGGTTTGTTCGCGTTTTTTTTCCTATACACACGCACAAACTATATACACAGACACGCATTCAAAGATACACGCAAACACAAAGATACACGCGCACTCACATACACACCACATATGCATGTATGTATATTCGCCTTTCGTTCAGGTATACATACATATATTGCATTTATATAAATACATGCACACGAACGCACATACGTACACACAAAGACAGATATTCATATATGAATGTATTTATGTGTGCGTGTGTATATATATCTATATATGTACACACATAAATATACATATATAAATACACACATATATGTACACACATATATATACATATATAAATACAGACATATATGTACACACACATATATATATACATATATAAATACACACACATAATATCTATACAACTGCACATTATATATGTGTGCGTATGTGCATTTACATATACATGCATACATTCCTACATACATTCATGCATGCACACGCACGCACGCACACGCGTATATATGCATACATACTTACACACACATGCGCGCACACACATACACATATAAACAAATGTGAGTATATCGTAGCTTGCGTGTGGTTGAATGTTATGTATATGACTATATATGAGAGTGCACAGACACACACACACACACGCGTATTTTTTCTATCAATGTAGTGTATATTGTATGCCTGATAATTATAAACATTTGCTGTAGTTTATCAAGTTTGTCATCGATCATTTCTGTGTACTTGAATGAATTGAAAGTGTTCGTGTGTGTGTGTGTGTGTGTGTGTGTGTGTGTGTGTGTGTGTGTGTGTGTGTGTGTGTCTGTGTGTGTGTGTGTGTGTCTGTGTGTGTCAGTGTTGATTACTCATTATGTGTGTATTCATTTTCGAAATCCTCTACGTACCTTAGTATTAGTTTAAGAGTGACTTTGCAGTTGTATAGACATTTCCTACGGTAACTGTTCTTTACAAAGTCTCGCAAGAATCAAATCCCATCGACTGAATTTTGAAAAAGTTTTCGATGAAACAAGAGAATAGCATAAATGCCGAGCAAATTGTATACATCCATGCATATTTACTAACAAAAAGACAATAATAATAGGTAAACAATTGACTTCGCAACCTGCAAAGGCCTGACATAGGCCTTATAAATCACATCAGCGTCCGCAGACGGTAACCATGCATCAAAATCGTTATTGTCCCTGTGTTGTCTTTAAGTTCTGAGTTCAAATGCTGCCGAGGTCGCCTTAGTCTTTCATAATTTCGGGGTCAATAAAATAAGTATTAGTTGTGTGCTAGAGTCGATGCTATTCATTTACACCTGCCCGGAAATTGCTGGCCTTCTGCTAGAAATTGGAACCATTATTATTATTTTCATTATTGAGTGAGAGAGCAGTATACGGCATGAAACTAATACTGGGGTACACATATATCTCATATGAAGATAAACAGCGCATGACCTTGCAGGTGGAAACCAATTAGAATTTTCGTCAGGTTGAGTAACCCATCCAGCTCGAAAGGGTTGTTTAAGGATGGTGACCGAAACCCCTATGTTTCCAAAGGTAAATTATCCAAACCCCAAATAGCTGAGAGCCACTGCCTGGTACTGCATCAGGGCTTATTGTTATGTACATTATTTACATTATTTACATTTGACGGACATTTGTCCTCATCTTGTTTGTTGCTAACACAACGTTTCGTCTGATATACCCTCCAGCCTTCATTAGGTGTCTTGGGGAATAGAGACGAGTGAGCTTTGGCAAAAAAAAACTGAGTGATTCATTACTCTGGTTAATCAAACAATCGGTTTGTTAATTGCTTAAATACAGGAGAGGATTTCGTTATCATAGAGTAGAATGAATGTAAGTACACACACACACACAGACACACGCACACACACACACACATACATACACACAAACACACACACATACACATACCTGATCCCAAAACTAGACATTTTTCACTTAGTTTAACTTTTGGCCACATGTGCGAAAATCAAATCTTCCAAATTTATTCTCACTCTGTCGACGAGCAAACAATACTCTAAACCAAAGAAGAATTAATAAGGCAAGTTTGTTATTTAAAACATAGGAGCTGCTGCTATAGAAAAACATCAGTAATACAAGATTCTCTATGAATTAAGACAACCAAAATTCTTGTAGCAACCATCCCATATTTTATTTATTCCATACTTCGTTAGGTTACTGAAATCAAACCTTGTTAGTAAAGAAACGATGTTTCAACATGTTCGATGAGAGTGAACCAGTACGAAATGATTTTGCTATTCTTCGACAGAATAATAAGCAGTAATTATCTATTGCACTTTTATGTAAGCGATTATTATATCACTTATTCATATCTAGCGTTTCTAACTGTTATATGACATATTCAACGGAGACGTACTTTTATGTTCTCTCCTCACGTGACTGCCACATGAGTTAAATTCATGAAAGCTGACCATTCAATCTGAACGTTAACAGATAGCGTTCTGACCCACATTCCTAATTTAAAAACAAAATATTTTTTTATACAAACCGTCAGATAGACATAATTCGTGACACAGCCCTATATGCTATACACTTTTGAAAACCTAATATGAAATCGGTAACATGAATTCCTATAATTTAAAACATAATTAAATTCTAATTAATTCTAATATATTCTTCCTGGATTTTCAACTTCATTTCTTCCATACTTCCACTTGTTTGGATTAATAACGATTTCTCGCTCGCACGCTCTTTCTTTCTCTGTCTGTCTGTCAGTCTCTCTCTCTCTCTCTCTCTCTCTCTCTCTCTCTCTCTCTCTCTCTCTCCCTCTATACATATATGTATATATGTATGTTTACATATATATTTCTATATATATATATATATATATATATATATATATATATATATATGTACGTATGTATGGATGGATGGATGTGTGCGTATATGTTAATATATATATATATATATGTGTGTGTGTGTGTTGTACACAGATCCATATAAGCATATTTCTTCCGGTGAGTTATGTATAGAATTCCTGTCGTCTGCGTTTCTGTATTCAATGGTGTGTGTGTTCCGCATTTTGGAGATCTATGAATTAACCTAAGAACACACTCGGTTTATATTGACATTACGTACAGAAGTTATTAATCATTTCGCATATGTTTATGCGTTTGTGAACAGAGATTAAGGTTTGCCGCAGATACGTATCTTGTTTCTATATTAACGCGGTTGTTTTTGCAATGGATGATTATGGATTAAGAAATCTAACAACGTAATAGAAACAGATATATACTATAAGCTCACGGACTCCAAGCAATATCTACCGTGTAACTCATGCCACCACAGGCACACCAGAATGAATATCCTCTTCAACCTAGCAAAAAGCATATTACTATAGTTTCTAACGCAAGCACCAGGGACACACGTCTACATCAACTACAAGATACACTCATCACCAGGAACTACCCACCTTTACTAATTGACATATGCTTTCAACATGCCCTTCAACTCAAAATCGACGACCTCAGACATCCCAAATTAAAGAAGGATTTACAGCCAAAAGCCCTACCATACATTTCCACACACAACCCTCTGAACTATGAAACCTTCAACACCATTCTTCAAAGCATTCCCCTACTAAAAAGGACCACAGAATGAACTTAATCTTCCAAACACACACCATCATAAAAAGCAAGAGACAGCCCAAATCTATGAAAAGTCTCCTAACACAAGCCCGAATACGCTCAACAACACAGACGCCGTCATTAAAAAATGCGGAAGACCCAACTGTGCGATATGCGTCGATTTAATTGAGGGATCAGAGTTCTCCTTCAAACAGGGACAACGTTTCACAAGCAGCTTCACATATACTTCGGAGAACCTGATATACGCACTAACCTGCTCTGAGTGTCAAGAGCAACACATAGGCCAAACAAAAAAACAGTCTACGTCAAAGAATGGCTCTGCACAGATCCTAGATCAAAATTCCCCAAAACAGAAAAATAACATTCAGCCAACACATCGATATTTGCGCCAATAACAAAAATCCAAGCTTCAGAATGTTTCCCTCTATCAAGCTGCAGCGAACGAATTAGTAAAGAGTCTCTCTTTATCACAAAATACAGACCCCTATTGAACGCATCTACAACAAATGACATATCCACCACGACCTTTGTCAACGCGACTAAGTGTGTTACATTTACACCAGCGAATTACTGGACATATATACCTTACACTCTATGCTTTATAGTGTGTTTGTTCGTGCATATATGCACATATATATGTATGTATGTATATAATATATATATATATATATGTATGTATATAATATACATATATTTATATATATACCAGCAGCTAAACATGGTTTCACCCGGCCTGTTTGGATGATGCGGCTGTGATCGTTTGCGGTTAGGCATAATCTATAACGGCGTTTCTCAATCTTATCATTTCGGGTCCCCTGTTTCGATTGGAGCCTCTAGCTGTATCAAGATTTCATCAGCCCTCGCCCCTGTCAGAAAATGGCTTCAGGAGTTGTGAAGAAAGTATTTTCACGTAATCTGTTTCTGAGAGCTATTCTATTGGACGTCTGTATAATCATTAAGACATTTACTTAATTATGAACATAGAAAGAAATTTTACATTAATCCCAATTTTTGTAAGCAGTTGTATCCGTAAAAAAATTATTTGCAGGGAGCAGAAATTGAAAGATATATGAAATGGATGTGCGTGTGTGTATGTGAGAGAGAACTTTCCAGAAAGTCCCATCCTCGGAACTTTCCAGGAAGTAGCTCAGGAAGTCCATCATCGGAACTTACCAGGAACTCCTATCCTCGGAACTTTTCAGGAAGAGCCATCCTGGGAACTTTCCTGGAAGTAATGTATCCTCGGTACTTTACAGGAATTCCTCGAAAATTTCCGGAAGTCCCTTCTTCGGAACTTTCCGGGAAGTCATCGGAACTGTCCAAGAAGTCCCATCCTCAGAACTTTCTTGGAAGTAGCTTCCCCACGGAAATTTCCAGGAAGTCCCATCCTCGGAATTTTCCATCGAGTAACTAGTCCTCGGAACATTCCAGGAATTCGTCGAAAATTTGCATGAAGTCCGAACCTCGGAACTTTCCAGGAGGTAGCTCAACGTTGGAACTTCCCAGAGCTTCACCGGAAATCTCCAGGAATTCCGATCATCGGAAATTCCAGGAAATCACCTGAAATTTCCAGGAAGTCCACTCTTCGGAGCTTCTCAGGAGGCCATGTCCCTGGAATTCGTTGGAACTTCCTAGGAATTCCTCGGAACTTTCCAGAAAACCCCATCCTCGGAACTAACCAGGATTTAGATCATCCTAGGAGCTTTCCAGGAAGTCCTAAGAAATTTCCAGGAAGTCCTAAGAAATTTCCAGGAAGTCCTAAGAAATTTCCAGGAAGTCTTAAGAAATGTCCAGGAAGTCCTAAGAAATTTCCAGGAAGTCCAATCCTCGGAAATTTCCAGGAAGTAGCTCATCCTTGGAACTTCCCAGAAACGTAACGGAAATTTCCAGGAAGTCTGATCCTCGGAACTTTCCAGGAAGTCCAATCATCGGTTGTTTTAATCCGCAGGTTGTTTTAATCGATTTTCTCGGTAACTATCGTGGCTAGGAAACAATACAAAGCGCGTTCCAATCCATGATGAGGTTTGTTGATTACATCGACCCCAGTGCTTAATTACTACTGATTTTATCGTGACTGAATGCATTAAAGGCAAAGTCGACCTCAGCGTAATTTAACTCAGATTGTAAAGACGGACGAAATGCCACTAAGCATTTTTTTTCCGGTGTGCTAACGTTTCAGCCAGATCGCCACCTAATTTTATTAAAAATACTAATAAAAATTTCTCTCCGCTTGAGATAACTGCATCTCCCATCTCCCCATTTTGGTAATAATAACATTCTGCATATTTTCAAGAGCTCCATTTTTATTTAATAAATTCCGTTGAGATTTTCTGTTTACCATAATGAATATCATGGTAAGTGCTACAGAAACGATGTACGATTCCCAATATCATACCATTACATCTTTCGGTAACGTATACGGAACTCCATATCATGTCAAACATCCCACTGCTGTATTGTTTTTAAGATAAACTTTTTAACAAGGCGAGTAATCAGTTTACTTAAAATAAGATGTGGCATAATATATTGAAACTCCAGTTCACTTCTATATTTAAGAGATGAAGAATTACGTACATTATTTACATTTGACGGATATTTGTCCTCGTCTTGTTTGTTGTTTACACAACGTTTCGGCTGATATACCCTGCAACCTTCATCAGGTGTCTTCGGGAAATTTCGAATCCGGGTTCTCATTCGTAAGGTATTTTTCGATGTTATTATTATTATTATTATTATTATTATTATTCAAGTCACTGCCTGGATTTGAACTCGGAATTTTGGGATCAGTAGACCGTACTTTAAACCGCTACGCCATATGCTCACGGCATATTTAATGTCCACGATATTTGTAATAAAATTAAAATGTTTCTTTTCCTTTTGAAAAACATTTTTGAAGAGACAAATACATTAACCTATACGAGGATGAGTGTCAGTTATTTGTATCAAGGGAAAAAGATTTTGAAGACCTTACAATTCAGTTTCGACCCACCGTGTTTATAAATTTCAACCGACGCACCAGGATATATTTCGCACGCCATTTTTGTTGCAGAATCTATTTTATTCAGAGTACATTTTTATGTAAATTTTCGGAATTGAACGTAAATATCTTCGTTGCATCAATAAATTATCACCGAAACCCAACTCAAAATATTTTTTTTCTATTTTCATAAAATCACTTAATTTTCATATATCTCAGTCAATAGTGTAATGCAAAGTAGAGACTCAGGTCATGAAATGAATGTTCATATATCATCCGCAAACTTTTATTCAACTTATATAAAATGTTCTATTGTAATTTCTCTTCTGTTACTGATTGAATAACATCTACCTTCTGAACCAATATGTATCTTCCATATTTCTTAAAGACTTCGCTGCTTCATTTTTATTTACCAAAAAATTATCCTTGTCACTTGTTATATTTTTGTGAGACGGACCTGCATTACTGTTCTCGTCGAAACAATCCTGATAACTACGATGGATTATTTTTAAGGGAGCTCAATGTATTCTCTGCTTGTAGAGGCTACTCTGATACTCAGCTCTTTTCCTTATGTTTACATTCGACAAATTCGCATCCAATTTATCTCACAACTCACATTTCTTATCTTCACTCTTGAATGAGTTGACGTTTATACAACTAGAAATATAAATATTTTGATGTCGTGATCTTGCTGGAATTATCAAAGATGCATTACTACGCAACAAAATATAACCCAGCAGCGCAAAAGCTGGCAGACCGTAAGCTAAGAGGAGGACATTTATATTATTTTCCTTGTATAACATTGCCGGAAAACTGCAGCTTATTACATATGCCGTCTTTTAATAGCATAATGAAATAACATTGATATTTAGGATTTGTAAATACTTGTTCGGTGGAAATGGATTCAACTGAGAATCTGATACTAAATGGATTAATTTAATTTTCTTCCTTGTCCCTGGAAGAAAAGTTATAACTTCCTCTGCCGATGTCTTGAAAATCTCCTTTGGAATAAACTGGAATAAACGATTGTCATTAAAAGCAACACACGAAAAGAATCAACAAAGCATTATCTCGTGAATTTTGAACCTGTGTCTCTTTGTAGGGCTTCAGGTACTTTAATTAATTCTACAATAATTTTTTCTACTCTAGGCACAATGCCGGAAATTTTTGGGGAGGGGGTTAGTCGATTAGATCGACTCCAGTACGCAACAGTTACTTAATTTGTCGACCCCGGCGGAATTTGAACTCAGAACGTAAAGACAGACGACTCAGAATGTAAAGACAGACGATTCATTCTACAATAATACAACCGTAACAGTCTGAAAATGCAACATAAAATTCCCATCTTTGTGATTATAGAATTCTTTCAATTGACTGCGCTGGAATAGCAGGCTATCACGTTTGCATTTTATTAACTTTATTCATGAATCTTCAATCAATTGAATTCACTGTACTGTATCAAAATCCATTCCCCGTAAAGTCGTGTTTAGTCACAACTCCGCTTTTATAATCCTACCCTCTTCGCTAAAACAGATATAAACTTATCTGCGCATGCAGATATGTATAACTATGCTGATAATTACATTATTATAGTAATGCCCTTATAAGGTATTGCTTTGGTATGTAGATGACCGTTTAGGCACATCCACAAATACACACCCAAACACCCACAACCATTTGCACGATCCATCGAGAAACATAGCTAAACAATGAATATCATTAGCATAGACACATAAACAACATTTTGCACAATGTTAATGCAGATTTCCGAATTTAACAGTTAAAATGTATGCACCGGTTTTAACGAACGCATACACAGACGCATCTTAGTTACCTCTACATTAAGACATGCATATAGACCAAATCTATACATTTATATAGCTACTGTCATCACCATCAAACATAGTCACAGCTATAAACACAACTAAAAAAACTTTGAAATACACATGAAAAAACACGCTAAGACTCGAGCATACATACATAGCCCTGTCACGCATATATATATATTGAATCGACACACATGTATAGTCTTTTTTTTAAATCCATCACAATCGTATAGGAGTAGTCTCTACTAAAGATCGCATGCCTATACACATATTTCCAGTTGAAGATATTAATGTAATAAAAATTGCCGACACGCATGAATAACATCGTACGATCTTAGTGAAATACACATACATCAAAATTACACATTCAAAATTGCATGATCACATATTCTGATACACATCGATAAGGATTATACACAAGTAGAATCTGTTTAAATATACTTGAACAAACAGGCTAGTACAAGCGTTTAATTTCAATGGTATATACTCAATATACATTTATAGAAACACAACTGCAAACCCGCTATCGCGCACGCTGGTTACGTTTATTGATTCACACACCCATAAGCACACGAAGAAAAAAATTAATGAAAAAATCAATGTCTTACCACAAAGATATTCCAAAATTGATCGAGTAACATATCTTTGAAAACATTTCTTTAATTTCCTGCATCAAAATATAATATCCAACTTATTTTTCTTTAGGGAAAAAACTGTACTCATCCGACCTTCAATAAAGATTGAAACAATCTGCAAGTCATATCTTTCAGTCTTTTAAATAGACAAATCCACGTTGGATACTTAGGCCTAGATACACAACGTCTGAAAAATTTGGATAAGTCGTTTCTGGTGCACAATTTTTACCATAGATACTCGTTTAGTCTGACTGGTTGCAAAAACAAAAAAAAAAACGTTGCGGGCAAAAATAGTGATAGCATCATACAGAAAAATACCAGCCACAACAATCAAGATATATACAACGGAAAGACTAACCTAGAGGTGTTGTACGTGGCACGGGAGCGAGTATGATTATGGTTATGACAAGCTAGAGCTTCCGTCTTTAGGATCAAGTCTGCTTTTAGATAAAGATCAACCGTAAAAAAAATAGCACAAGTCAGGGGATAAGAACGAGAAGATGACAGGGAAAATAGCAGGAGCAAAGATAAACTAACACATCTCCATAAATACATGCACATGTATACACATACGTACACACATACATACATACATACATAAGTGTGTGCGTGCGTGTGTGTCTGTGTGACCGTGTATGTGTAGAGGTAAGATGCAAGGATCAAGATGTAGGAAGTTGGTGAGCTTCAAGCACTCCGTAGAATGTATGGACAAAAAAAAACAATGTTCAGGAACAATAGCGTTTTCGTGGCGCAGAGAGTTGTAAATTGTTCCCATATCGAAGAGAGATAAGCTCAAAAAGGGTTATTGTATAGATCATGGTTAGCAGCTAGAGTTGCTGCACATGCGCATAAACATCCAAAATTACGGAATGGAGAATATCAAATCCAGGGGTAGGCCAAGTATACTGTGATTACATGAAGATTACACATGCATTATGCATCCTTGGCCTTGAGTAACTTGCGGTCTACCCCTCATTTGGGTAACTACTACTTCTGAGTTTCCGCTAGCTATGAAACATATGTAACCTGGATTCTATTTACAGCGTTACCTAATTGTGGTTGTATATATATATATATATATATATATATATATATATATATATAGTAACAGAAAGGGAGGAATTTGGATTATCCCCACGTGATGAGTTGTAATATATATAAGAAATTAAAGAAGGAAAATGCACACACTATACAGAATTTTAATATAATTTTGAATATAACTTATATTATGTTTGCCGCCCAGTTTCGCTTTCGCTAATCATAACATTAAACATTTTT
>NC_068990.1:28302997-28303897 GCF_001194135.2 Octopus bimaculoides | reverse complement strand
ATATATATATATATATATATATATATATATATATATAGAGAGAGAGAGAGAGAGAGAGATGAGACAGAGAGATAAATATATACATATATATATTCAAAGTTAGAAAGGATCAGATAATCTAAGTGTTAACTTCAGGAAGTGCCCCGCGAGCGGTAGGTATCTGGGAGTGGAGGAAGTAAAATTTCTCCGAGGACACGGGTTTAAGGAAACTCCCGAAATCTTTCCGTCGCAAAGTATAACACATAACTGAAGTATAGACTTGCTGCTACTCATATATAATATACACACATACGTACACACACACACACACGCACACAGGTGCATACACATCCATGCACACACACACAGGCACAAACACAGAGGCACACATATACGCACAGACATACAGAGAGAGAGAGAGAGAAAGAGAGAATGACACACATACATACACACACATATATGGATCGAAAGTGACTGAAAGAATACAAGTGACTGGGAAAGAGAGAGAGAGAGAGGGAAGTATGAGCCATATTTAACGAATCAATTTGTGCTTTGTAACAGCGAAAACTGATCCGCACATTTGATAATTCTGAAACAGAACTACCACCGTTTGATATAACACAAAGATCCATTATAGATTAAATTACATTGGGCTAACATTGATATTATTCCGTAGTTCTCACCGTCACCTACCAGTATGTAACACATCTGAAGTTCTCAGTTTCCTTATCATGTCAAGAGTAGAGTGTATAGCGTCAACTTCTGGGAGCACAGTAAACAGCTCTGGCTTAATCAAGTGGAACCATTAAACGTAGCAACATATACTATCTATCTATCTACCTATCTATCTATCTATCTATCTATCTATCTATCTATCTATCTATCTATCTATCTATATATATATATATATATATATATATA
>NC_068990.1:28300616-28302329 GCF_001194135.2 Octopus bimaculoides | reverse complement strand
TATGCTCACTTATGTAACTGTGTGTGCATATGCATGTATGTATGAGAGTTTCAAGCACATAACGTTCTAAAGCATAAGGGAGAGAACTCTCTCAATATATCTGGTCATAATAAAATTTCAGATTTACTGCATTGTTTGCTGAATCTGCCTTCGATTTTCCGATCTATGGAAGCTGATCGAAAATGCAATTCTTCGATGACAATAACCTATAGCATTTAAGTTATATTGTTTAATCATTTTATATGTGGAATTTTTCTGTTAGGCTTAGTCCGCACCATCGGGATCCATTAATACATTTATAAAGCCATGCCATAGTGAGTATTACATCAGGATATGCATAGATGCACATCAGGATCCAGTGAAGCTTTGTCAAGTCATGCTTTATAATCAGATCCATTTCGATTTAATGTCCATCAATTTCCACCGGAATTCGGACAACTGTTAGACGCAGCTTATTCTTTGTCTTGGAAGTACTTCTAAAGCGGTAATAGCGATTTCGAATGTGTTCAACGATGAATCCTATTCAGTTACTTTGAAAACCTCATCATAAACTCCCTCTGTTACTGCTTTAGAAATGCAATGCCCTATCAATGAGCAAGGTGGGAGTTTTATATAATAAAACTCTGGCAGTGCGTGATGCAAGGATGTTTAGGCATGTCATTTTAGCTTTGTGTGTAAAGTGACATCAACCAAGCAGTTATAATTTTTCATTAATAATTTTAGGTCTCGTGTGTCGGTGTAAAACATTTGAATAAAGTTAGAAAGTTCCCAGCAATGTCATCGACTAAATTCGTTTAAATGCTGTTTGACCAAGATTTCCTCCATAACTTTAAATCATCAGAGTTGTAGAAATATATTATTTGTATGAAACATATTGGGAGAAATCGAAGGTTAACTTGTGCATTCTTATAAAACGAGGCAAACAAGTAGAAATTATTCACGATCGACGGTATTTTAGAGAAACTAATAAATACTCTTAAAATATTATAATACAAGGAATTGGAATGAACAGGAGAATTATTGCTGTATGATAGCAATAGCATATGGTAACCGATACCCACGGAGGAGCTTTGAATGCACGCTATAAGATTATTACTCAGATGATATTTAATAAATACTCTTAAATACTAGATTTCTAATTGTAAATGGCTGGATATTGAAATGCTTGTATAAGTAAACGACTGTTGCACTATCATAAATAGCAGAAACATATATTATAACAACGCACGTACACTGAATAGGAAATATCAGGGGTTCACTCAGCCTTCTGGAAATAATAGGCAAATAGACTTCAAGTACAATGTTTAAAATCCTGGAAGTAACTAGAAAATGTGCTTTACCTGATGCCATAGAAGCACAAGAAATGATAACGTGATTTTTTGCTTCCCATTTATTGTGATAAGTGACATAACAAGACCGGGGCGGAAATATGGCTTCCTTTATTCACCTGACAGCCTATGTAGGTATTAAATGCATAAATCTCTAGGTAACAATAGAGTTAAAGATTGCAATTATCAATAAGCTGTACATCTTGTATTTAGCATTCAGTAATCTTTTCTTCCGGTTGTACTCAAATTTGCCCATACATACACACATGCATATATACATACATACATACATGCCTATATGTGCATATATATATATATTATATATACATATATATACATGTATATATATAGGCGTGTGTTTATATATATATATATATATATATAT
>NC_068990.1:28297984-28300400 GCF_001194135.2 Octopus bimaculoides | reverse complement strand
ATCTACAAGAGAAACAACATAAGATTATTACTCAGATGATATTTAATAAATACTCTTAAATACTAGATTTCTAATTGTAAATGGCTGGATATTGAAATGCTTGTATAAGTAAACGACTGTTGCACTATCATAAATAGCAGAAACATATATTATAACAACGCACGTACACTGAATAGGAAATATCAGGGGTTCACTCAGCCTTCTGGAAATAATAGGCAAATAGACTTCAAGTACAATGTTTAAAATCCTGGAAGTAACTAGAAAAGGTGCTTTACCTGATGCCATAGAAGCACAAGAAATGATAACGTGATTTTTTGCTTCCCATTTATTGTGATAAGTGACATGGAAATATTTTTCTGCGCTAAAAAAATGTCATTCCATAATATTTTCCACAAGATGTTGCACATCTTTCTTAAACCTGAAGATAACTGCTTCAAGTCTTTTAAAACTCGGCGATATTACCCATGCGATTAGTATTTCGGAATTAGTCCAATGTGTTTGAGAAGTAGTCCCCATTCTTTCATTACATCAATAACAGTATTGTTTTAAGCTTGGTATTTTCTTTATTTCATATCTTCTGGATGATGCGTGACATTTCTGAAGAGATTTTCTCATGTAGCTGAGACCTGATTCAGCAGGGGATAAAAATGTTCCAGCTAGTGTCAAGCATACTTGTACTGTTGTTCTGTATGGATTGTCTGCAGCTAGTAGATTTGTCATTCATACTCGGCAAAACATTTACTGTTTTATCGATGAGCTGTCTGATGTTATAGGTGATGCGGTCAAACCAATCTTGTCGCTTCTTTTATGGCAAAAAAATCGTTTTGTCTGTGCGGATGGTGAAATAATGAACTTTTTGTTTTCTTTATTAAGTGTGTCATTGTAGATTGTCAGAATGGTGTAGACGCCTCTGATGAGAACCTAATATGGTTCGAAAATCGATTGAGGTTGTTCCTAATGGCGGTTCCCCAGCATGATCGCAGCTCTGAACTGAAACTAGAAAAAAAAACTGCCTTTGATGTAATGTTTTCCAGATCGGAAATTCCCAATAATTTACGAGATCTTAATGACTTGGTACTTCGATATTTCCCAGATGCTAACTTTCGATGACTTTACTATCTCTTTTCACTTGTATATGGGTCCCTTGCGAGTGAAGGCGTATGGCTTAGTAGTTAGGATATTAAGCACACGGTTGCTAGGTTGTGAGTTCGATTGCGGATGGCAAGTTGTGCCCCTGAGCAAGACACTTCATTTCCCATTTTTCTGTTCCGCTCAGCTGGCAAAAATGTGTTGTAACTGTATCTCAAAGGGCTACGCTGAATCTGCCTGAGAACAACGTTAAGGATGCGCGTAGAATGTTCTTCCACTTGTGTGTTAATTTCACGAGCAAAATGTTCCGTTCATCGGATCAACTGGACCACTATTTCTCTTAACCGATGAAGAGCCAGTGTCTCTTAACGACTTCTTTACAAATGTTTTCCCATAAACGATAGTATCATCCAACTCTTGCTTTGCAATCTTCTAAACGTAGATGTTTGCATTTTGCTAATATTTCCGAAATGTTGTATACTTACTCAGCTACAGGAATGTGTTTTTCACATCATTGTCGGCTTGAAGGGTCGCAACGTACAATCGAAGTTGACAGTAAAATGTTTGCCTCGATGTAATTGTAAACGGGATATCGTAAGCCCGTCATCGACGGAAGTTGGTGTTAGTGCAACACTCGAAAAATCCAGATATCCTCCCACAACAAACAAAATCATTTAGTAGCATCTCTTTCCTGCTCTTTCTCCCGACAAACAAAAAAAAAAAAAAAGAAAAAAGAAAAAAAGACAAATCAAAAGTGACAAAAGTTCTACCAAGAATACCGCACTAGAAAATTTCCTTCCGCTTATGACCAGATTTCATACAAAATGGCAAAATACATGTAGAACAGACAAAGTGCTTTCGTGGTAATTGTTGTGCGTGATTATGGTATTATAAGAGTGATCATAAATTCCATATTCCAAGGATCAATATACATACAAATATCTCTCTATATCTATTTACACGTATGTAGAATGATGTGTGTATATATAGATATATGTATGTATGTATTTATGCATATATACATATACACACATATATGTATTTACGTATGTATTTATACATATATACATATACACACATGCATGGATTGGTATATATGCATAAATGCATTTGTGTATACGTTAATATATATTCAAATGTGCGCGTGCGTGTTTGTGTATGTAAAGCAGGAGAGAAAGAAAGGGAGACGAAAACTGATACAATTATCAATAAGAATACACATACGAAAGTACGTAAGAATATCACGTATATATCAATCTATGTATACACATACACGTACACGCACAGACACACACAGACACACACACACACACACACACACACACAC
>NC_068990.1:28294940-28296632 GCF_001194135.2 Octopus bimaculoides | reverse complement strand
ATATATACATATATATATATATATACATACTCTCTCTCTTTCCTTTCCCGAGCGTCTAGTAACACAATCTGTATCACGTCCTCACGTTGTTGTTTTTTGTTGTTGTTTTTTGTCTTTTTCCTTTTTTTTAACTTATACATATATATATATATTTATATATGTATATATAAGTGGGCGTCTTTATATTTCTCTGATAATTACTTGTTTTTTTTTTATTTCTGCTTCATATATTATCTTGTTAACATCTATCCTGATTTATATCTTAATATATTTTGCTTCGCTTTCCACTCTTCTGTCCCAAACGTATTTCGAAATCCACTTGGCTCTGCCGATGTATATATCATTCTATTTATACCTACTTGCAGAGCTATTTGGAGATATACGTGTGTCTATATGAAAGGTAACAATGCGTTCTGGGAAACCCTTGGAAACACAGTGACACACAAACACATACATAAAATATAAATCTATGTATATACATATATATGAAATAGACAGCCATAACAGGCCATGAATATCTGTTATTAATAAATAAATAGAAATATATCACCAATTATTTCTGTCCATTTTAAATATTGCCCTGTAAAAAACATACCCTATAAACTGGGTATTGGAACAATGGCTTGGCAACTTTGACTGGTGATGGAGTTTAGATTGGATTACCTCGAGTTTAATACCTATAAAAAGTGCTTCAGAAGTATTTGAGCTGGATTACTAATCCTAATTAATTCCTATATGTTCTGATTTAGAAACGTATATATGTGAAAGTATATAAATAAATGTGTATATATATTCGTATATATATATGTATATCCATACATAAATAGGTGTGTGTATGGATATGTAGGGAAGTTACTGAGTGCGATTCCTGAGATATTCAGGAATCCACCCTGATTATGATTGATACTCGGGCGCCTGGAAATGACATTTGTTTTATCACAGGACGGTACACAGCACAGCAGTAGACTTTAGCTGAGACCAGTAAAAAAAGGATACCCCCCCCGACACACATATATGTATATATATATATATATGTGTACACACGTATATATAAATATGTATATGTTATACACACACACACACACAAACACAACATATACATACATATATACACATACATACATACAGGCATTACATGTATATACACTCATATATATGTATATAGTGGCTGTGTGGTAATTAGCTTGGTTACCAACCACATGGTTCCGGGTTCATTCTCATTGCGTGGTACCTTGGGCAAATATCTTCTACAATAGCCTCGGGCCGACCAAAACCTTGTGAGTGGATTTGGTAGACGGAAACTGAAAATAGCCCGTCGTATATATGCATGTATATATGTATGTGTGTATATGTTTGTGTGTCTGTATTTGTCCCCCCCACCAATATCGCTTGACAACCGATGGTGCTGTGTTTAAGTTCCCGTAACATAGCGGTTCAGCAAAGGAGACCGATAGACTAAGTACTAGGCTTACAAAGAATAAGTGCTGCGGTCGATTTGGCCGACTAAAACGCGGTGCTCCAGCATGGCCGTAGTCAAATGACTGAAAGAAGTAAAAGTGTGTATATATATGTAATGCTTGTATGTATATATGTATATGTTGTGTTTGTGTGTGTGCGTGTGTGCGTGCGCACATACGTATAAAAGCCACTGAAATAAAGTACAGGGATTCTGTTAAGCACACATTCAGTTGT
>NC_068990.1:28293729-28294930 GCF_001194135.2 Octopus bimaculoides | reverse complement strand
ATATATATATATATATATATATATATACATATATATAGATATATCTATGCCTGTCTATATATATACATATATTTATATACATATATATGAGTGTATATATATGTAATGCTTGTATGTATATATGTATATGTTGTGTTTGTGTGTGTGCGTGTGTGCGTGCGCACATACGTATAAAAGCCACTGAAATAAAGTACAGGGATTCTGTTAAGCACACATTCAGTTGTTGTATGTTCAAGTGTTAAAAAACAATTGCAACGAAATAAACTGTTTAAAAATTGAAAAAACGAATGTAGAAGCTGTGAGCTTTGTGTAAAGGGGAATAATACTTCAATGTTAGGTGTGACATATTGACTCAAGTGTTCACCTTGGAGATGTGGAGTTGTTTTATTTTCCATTCAAATAGGAGAATGAACAAATTTGTTTCGTAGAAATGATAAACATATGGGAGAGTGGGGAAGATTAGAATTTGACGGAAATATAAAATGATGGGGGATCGGAAGAGGAAATTTTGAAAAAAAAAAAAGAATATTTAAGCAATCTGTGAAATGGGAGAAAGACAACACGTTAAAGAATGTAAGATATAATAGTACAAAGAAAGACTGACGAATATGACCTAATTATGTTTTATCTGTGCAATATTCGTACACATACAAGCATTTCTTCACTCAAATACCAAGGATAAAGGAAAGTAGCGTTCTGGTGAAGCTGAAACACTTCACAAATTGTCACTCAGAATTTTATGTAAATGATTACCAGTATATCACCATATAAATATTCGTGCCTATATGTGTATTCGTGGGTGTGTGTACATATACACGCACACATATATATATATATTGTACAATATTTTTATATATTTTATATTTTATTTCTATTTTCATTCTCTTATTTCCCTCTAGATTCCCCATCTCCTACTTTTCCATAATAATTCCTTACCTCGAACTCAAATATTTACCTCTATTTAAACATCACACATCGTCTCTGATGAACGGACATCCATAATTTCTCAGAAACAGCTGTAAGACTATTCTATAACCTTTTCCTTAGACATGTCCTGAAAACTACTCATAGCCTTGCCTTTGTTACCTAATTTTGTCTTATATATACATGCTAATACGAGACCCACATTAGACTCCTCACTCCTATACACACACACACACACACACACACACACACACACACACACACACACACACACACA
>NC_068990.1:28287562-28293623 GCF_001194135.2 Octopus bimaculoides | reverse complement strand
ATATATATATATATATATATATATATATATATATATATATTTAAAATATAGATATATATACACATATATATACATATATAGGTACATACATACACACACATGCATACATATATATATGTATGTATGCATGATGTTATTAAGTAAGACAATGAAGCGTTTTAATGGATATAAATTAATTTGTTAACATTTTTATTAATGCCTACAATTGTTTCAATTTACACTCAATACAACTTACCAGCCTTATAGAATAAAATAAGTTTGCGTTTTGAAGATTTAGTGTAAAATGTCATCAGGGCCAATGAACATTTAGGAAACTACATGTTGATCAATTGAGATTCTCCAACAAGCTAAGTGGATGAAAATGTTTCATTTTTTTGTATGTGTGTACATGTTTATGTGTGAACTTGTGCATGTATGCATGTAAGTGTGTCTCATAACTTTTATCATTCATTCGCATGCAAACCTATTGGGTTGGTGCAGACACACACACACACACACACACACACACACACACACACACACGTACAAACACGCACACACACACATACAAACACACACACACACATACACACAAACATGAATATCTACGAATATATTAACATATAGGGTGAGATACAGAGGTAGATAGAGAAATAAATGAATAAATTCAATTCAAGTGCTTCTAGTAAATTTTCGAACATTTGTCCATTGTCTTATATAGTTTTGAAAGAGTAACGACACTAGCGTAGCTAAATTGTGTGCCACCGGGGCGGCCCTTCCGTTTACCGCCCCTGGACACCACAGAAAACCCATATTGCCTACAGCAGACCCAAACTTGCTACTTCTTTAGAAGTGTCACTCAAGGCGGATAGCCCCCATCCAGCTACACTAGTGAGCAACGATGCAAAATTCGAGATTCAATATGCATATTTTTATTGAATGCAGTGAGATCAGTTAATGCAAAATATGCTGTCAAAAGGCTGTAATTCTCCCGCCGAATACTTACGCGTTATCCCCGTCAGGTAATTGAGAGGACCAATGTCTTGTCCTTCTATTGGTATTTGTTGATCTGCTAATATTTAAGGAAGTTCTCTGAACTGATACTTTTAAAATATTTTATCGTTATATTAGGCTTTCATTATATGCAGTTGTTATCATGATCACAAAACGGCACTGGTTTGACATTTAAGCGTAATTTATATCTTTCGGGAATTATTCAGGCTTATAATGAAATCAAAATCTTGTTTTATTCCTCTTCCTTCCCACTTTCGTTCTTTCTCTCTTAGCCGTCTTTCTCTCTCACTCTCGTCCAGCTTTTATTTCCTCTCCGCTTCCCTTTTTCCTCTTATTTCAACATTCTTCTACTATCAAAATCCTACACTCGATTTGATAATCCGTGATAAATTTCAAAAGGAAAAAGCAAAATATATGACATCATCACGGATTTTCCAAAGAGTACAAACAAATTCCGCATACGCAGCGACAATAGTAAAAAAAAAATATGAAAATGTAGAGTTCCGTTTACAACATTTCTAGCTACAAGTTACTAAAAACGTTCTAAGCCCGGCCACTGCATGTTTGATAATAAAGCAATCTATACATTACTCTTGTGTCAGTTAATATTTTCTGTTGCTTAATAGTAAAACCGTTAGGAGTTTTATATAATCAAGACAAATAAAAAAATAACTTATATTCTTCTCAGATATTCTCACCTCCAGCCATGACATTGTTTTTCTTTGTGTGTGTATGTTTGTATATTTGTGTGTGTGTATGTTGGGTCATCTGAATAGAGGTAGTAGCTTTGGTGTCTGGCAGTTACATATTTCCAGGGATGGTCATCACTGGTCCTCATTCAAGTCCCCATATCTCAGATGGTGTGAGTGTATGAATGTGTGTTTATGTGTCTGACAGGGTCTGTGTGTTTCCGTGTTTGGCGACAACGTCACATTTAGTATATGAGTGTCTATGTGTCTTTCCAGGGAATTAGGCACTCATATGTATGTGTGTGAGTCTTTCAATGTGTAAACAATAAAATATTTCATAAGCATAATCTATAGTCAACTATAGTACAGGACATTTTAAATGAGTGTATGTGGGTCTGTGTGTGTGTTTACCCGTTCGATACGTACGAGCTAGGAAATGACATTTTATACCACGGCGACGACGACGTCACATTTTGTATATGACAGTGTTTGTGTCTGTGAGTGTATGAACGTGTATGTTTCTGTGACTGTGTGTGTTTCCGCGTTAGGTATATTGATAAACATACATCTACACATACATATACGTATGGCACGACTGACGTGTATGAATATATATCTGTATGTGTCTCTCTTACTATATGTATATGATGGGACCCCAAAAAATTTCAACTTCTTGTCTACTGCATGCTCGGAGCAATCGCTTACACTGGTTCTGTATTACGTGTCAAAAGTGAAACAATAACATCTATATTGAGAAATAATACTGTTTGACATTTATTCTTCCAATTTTAATTCTAATGTGATAAGATCATCTTATTTTACATATTTACCGTTCAAGTACCAGTCAATAATTATCGTAGCAGTTGCAACATTGCAAACTATTAACAGTTATATATTAACCCTTAAATTAACATTTAATATATGTGCTTAATCTTTAGTGGCTCGGCAAAAGACACCGATACAATAAGTAGTAGGTTAACAGAGAATAAATCCTGGGCTCGATTTGTTTGATTAAAGGATGTGCTCCATCACGTCCGCAGTCACATTATTGTAAAACAAGTAAAAGAATAAACAAAAACTATGCCATTCTAATCCCGAGAAACGCCGGGTATCTCTGGTAGTATATATATACACACACGCACACACACACACACATATATATATATATATATATATATATATATATATATAGTAACAGATAGTGAATTGTAATATATATATAAGAAATTATAGAAGGAAAATGAAAATACAGACAGTTTACATTGCTTTACTAAAATTTTGAATGTATCTTATATTGTGTTTGTCAACCGGTTTCGCTTTCGCTAATCATGACATGTGTGTGGAGTTTGCGAATGAATGATTCAACGATTTTCTTAAGAAAATACATAATGAAATAGATTTTAATGCCATGATTAGCGAAAGCGAAACCGGTCAAATAACACAATATATGATATATTAAAAATAATATTAAAACTATTAAGAAGTGTGCATTTTCCTTCTTTAAAATCTTATATAAATATATATATATATATATATATATAAATAATTATATAAACACACATGCACACACACGCACACCACGCACACACACACACACACATACACACACATATATATATATAGTATATATGTATATAAATATATACATAGGGGTAGGCGTGGCCGTGTGGTAACCAGCTTACTTCCGAACCACATGTCTCTAGGGTTAGTCGAACTGCACGGCAACTTGAGCAAGTGTTTTCTACTATAGTCTCCGACCGATCATAGCCTTGGAATTGGTAGACGGAAACTGTAAGAAGCCCGTCGTATATATATGTATTTTTATATCTATGTATGTTTTCATTGTGTCTGTGTTTGCTCCCCCTCCTATCACCACTTGACAACAAACAATAAATGAATAAAATATATACTCATTGTACATACATAGAATATATTAAGGAAATGATTGATAATGTTGTATTCACTAGACTATTCAAGGATATTACGATCAACGTATCTCATTTGTTTCCATTTAGATTACATGCTGTCACAGGAAAAAGATCTTAGGATATTTTTGTTTAATGTAATATTTATTGAGATTAAAATGGAAGTACGTTGGTGAGAAGAGAAAAATTTTCAGATACGTAATTATGTCGTATACTTCTAACGGTGGTTAGAGAATTTCGCCTCGTGCAGTCACGTCGACAAATACGTACTCCCTACATCTGCGGCACCAAACGCAATGACGAGGTTCCCGTTCAAAAAACATACTGACCACTTATGTTGATACATACAGTACATTCTCATCTAAGTATATACACACTGAATGATTATAACATCTGTATTTGTTTCGTTTCAAAATTTAATAAGATATGCAGACAGATTTTATTTTTTTATGAAGGGCTTTTTTTAAACTGGCTACTGTTCTGGTGCGAAGGAAGTCAACCACAAACATTAACAAGCTTTTCGTTCGGTATTTGTGCGCATTTTCGTTCAGTGTTTGACTTCAGTCTGTTGTCTGTTACCAATTTCATACTTTGAATCGCATCGCCATAAATCATGTTGTGTGAGATCCGGTGAATGCGGAGGGTATTCTACCGAACCTTCTCGTCCTAGACGTTTGGCAAAATCCCACCACATTAGGCCTTTAATTTATTGTATTACCTGATAAGTTAACATCACATTCCTATATAAATGCGGATTCTCTGGTTCCCAGTAAGTTCAACTGTGACACTTAACTGAGCCGTTTCATTTAAATTTAGCTTCATTATTCCAAAAATTCTTTGTGGGGAAAAATACATCTCAATTCCTTGGTCCGGATCATCTCCATTAAGAACACCGAGTATTCATGGAATGTACACCGTTTCAAAATAACATCGTTTCAAAATGCGACAGGTGCTTGGTTTTGAAAATTCTATCTTACACCTCATTTACCACTCAGATTTTCTTCAACTCTGGCAATCACTTCCTACTACTATTGCCTGAGTTGTGAGGCTCGTCGGTGTCCGACATGTTTCCCATATCCTTGGGAATGTTTATCGTTGACATTCTCCACAGGTCTATCTGCTTTCATCTTATCTCTAATCCAAGCAATCGTAAATCGTAAAGGTGCAACAGTCGGTCTGAAACCCCATCCTAAGCTGCCTTTAGAATTGTATTGCGTTTACACGATTCCAGCAGCGATTTATGGTGAATTCCCTTTACTCAAAATTTGATCTGGCTTCCGACAGGGTTGCAACTGAAATTAAATCTCAATCATAAAAATAAAGGCAGAAACGTTACAGTTAAGTGAGTTACCACATGTCAAAGTGCGTATGCATTTTTCGGTAATGCTGTATATTGTCTACACATGTCCAGTTCATAGATTTGAAAATGAATTTTTATTTAAAACATGTTTGAATAAAAAAATAAGAAATAAATTAATGAGGAGCAACGTCTGTTAAGGCTTTTTCCTTTCTTTCCCTTCTCCTCCCTCTCCCTTTCATTCCCCCTCTCTCTCTATCCCTCCAGCTGTCCTTCCCTCACACACTCTCTCTCTCCGTATATATATATATATATATATATATATATTTATATATATGCATGTATGTATATGCACATAGCAATAAGCATATATATGTGTGTGCGCTTGCGTGTGTATCTTTATGTATGTATGTATATATATATCTGTGAGTGCGTGTTTGTGTGAGCGTATGTCTGTGTGTGTGTGTCTGTGTTTGTTCTACTTTCTACTGAGCACTTAAACAAACTGGTCATGCAGCGTATTAATATAATTATAATTCTACTGACGTAAAAATAAAACGAACCAATATAAACACCAAGTTTATTGAAAATAACACTTTTAGCGTAAAAACTGAACATTTTTTCGGGAAATGTTATATTAAAAGGAGAAAGCATAAAAAAAAACAGCATGAAAAAAAAAAAGAAAAGAAAAAGTAAATGGGTAAATTGAGAGAGGGTTCACATCCTGAAACATTTGCGCCTTTTAAATGTTTGTTAAGCAAATGGCTAGAGAACAAGATAAGATATATATATTGGGCTAGCATCAAACGATAAATGTGTAAATAAAAGCTGGCTTTTACATATTGTGGTTGAGTGCTTGCTGAAGCAATGTAGTGTAATCTATTAAAAATATAAAAATAAAATATTAACTTCAAACATATCACTGGACATATAATGGACATAGCACTTGTAGGTGCGTGTGTGTCTGCTTACGCATGTATGCAGGTATGTGTGTATGTATGTATGTGCGTATGTATGTATATATGTATGTGTATAAGTATGTATATATGCATGAATGAATATATATATATATATAAATATATATATAATAATTATAAACAATTTTAGGCGCAAGCCTGAATATGTGTGTATATATATATGCATATATATATATATAT
>NC_068990.1:28285031-28286058 GCF_001194135.2 Octopus bimaculoides | reverse complement strand
TATATATATATATATATATATATATGTATATATATACAATCCCTCGCCGTATCACGGTTTCTCTGTGGCGTTGTTTTGCATTTATAATAAAATAAATATATACAAATTATAAAAATGATTAAAAATATATGTATATATAGTACAGTGCAGTTTCTACTTCACAGATTTTCACCTATCGCGGGTAAAGTTAATATTTATTATGAATTTCCCATTTTCGATGGGCGTGCAGTGCATACGTAGCACACCTGGAATATACATCCCTGATATACATATCCATGAGTCATATATATATATATCTTTTACTATATCTGTATAATTCTATATAGATTGACAATGTATGTCTCCCATATATTCACACCACACTGCGTCTACTTGTTGAGGCTGATGGTTGTGTTGCTGTGTATCTCGTTATTTACTTTATTTAATTCTACTCCCGCACGAAACGTAATGAAATTTATGTTCACATGCATAGTATAGGATGCCTGTCTTACTAAAGGAATTTTGGTTATTTGCCCTCGGTGGTTTCCTTAGCGTAACATAGCTTTGAGATCGTCTTGTAATAATTTGTCATTAGGAGCTAATATGCAAGTCTATGCAGGTATTTTTAAGCCTTTGTTAGCATGCAAACAGATGTATATACTGTGATATAATGCAGTGTTCTTATACACGTATATGTATTTACCGTGTACTGAGAGACTATTCTATGAGCAGTCTAGCGGTCCTCACTTCCCATCATTCCCGAAGGCAAATGGCTCGCCTCCATTTCTCATGTCAAACGGAACAGCATTTGGACAGAGATCATCTTTTACTTCAATTCCTTTTTCAAGATTGTGAACAACTGTGGTATGACATTCTCCTCTTCTCATATACCTCGTAAACCCACTCTATTTTCTTAAATATTTATAAAGTAAACAGAGAAGTAGAGTCGTGGTACAGGTTCATTTGTGACCTAAAATCTTTGCAGACGATGTTAAGTTAATGCTATTGTGGCTACGACTCTTGTTGATGCAATTTATTAAGTATTTTC
>NC_068990.1:28280243-28284430 GCF_001194135.2 Octopus bimaculoides | reverse complement strand
TATATATATATATATATATATATATATATATATATATATATATATATGTACTTGTATATACAAATACATATATATATATATATATTTATATACGGCGGGTTTCTATATGTAAATATATATATGTGTGTGTGTGTTTGTGTGTATGTGCGTCTTTATCTATGTGTTTGCCTCCCATCACCGCCTGACAACCGGTACTGGTGTGATTACGCCCCAAAAGACCTTGCGGTACGGCATAAAAAACCGATAGAATAAATACAAGACCTAGTAAAAAAACATTAAGTAGTGGAGTCGATTCATTTGACTAATAATTCTTCCAGGCAGTGCCACAGCATGGCCGCAGTCTAATGACTGAAACAAGTAAAAGTTAAAACATCAGATAAAACATAAAATATATCAAAAGTCCATTAGCCAAAATACAAATAAAAGTAGAAATGTCTAAAAGCAAATCTTTATTCTATCCTTAGCAGAGACCCATGCTGAGGGACCAATCAATAGAGGCCTCAGCAAGGTTAAATCGTTCTCTTAAAACATCTCATTAAGGCACAAGTCCAGATACCTCGAGGGCAGTAGAATAGCGGGCAGAGTCACTCTATACTTGACTAGTCCTGGAATTTATCGATCCCGAAGAATTGCAAAGTAAAACGACCCCAGCAAGATTTTGACTCAGAATGTAGAGTCGAAAGATATATCGCAAACTATTTTCCGATCCCGTGAAGATTCTGCCAATTATTGGCTTCTGATTTCTCATTTCAGTTCAAGGATAGCAGATATTATGAAGGAGATTGGCACGTATCATACGCAAAAAAGGAAAGGAAAATTTGGCCAAGGCGAGATTTTTAACGCCGAATGAAAAAAGAAGCCGAATAAATACCGCAAAGAATTTCAGCTCAATTGCTAACGACCTATGTAAGAGTTGCTGTTTTACATATACTAACAAATTCTCGCAGTAAAAAATTAAATGTATAAAATACACGCTAAAACTAAATTGATCGTAGAAATTCAAAAGTCTTTATGTAGTCTAGGTCGCATTACAGAGGGAAGGAAAATAAAGCAAATTTGTCGGATATATTTAGCATGAACCCACATGCAAAGAATTACCTGCTTAAGGTGCTTAACACACTATCTATACCAGCAATCAAAGAACATTTGCATTAACCAATTATGATGGGAAACAAAGAAACACTGAATGAAATAATTAAACAACAAATGTCAATAGTAACCACCACCACCACCACCATCATCATCAACCCCTAGATATTACTATCTTATTACATCCGGTAACATTCTATGTCGTACAAGTGAATGATATCACAAAACCGGCGGTGAGGAGGCCGCTAGGCGATTTGCCGCTGAATGGATGGGAGCAACGGGAAGTGAAGTGCTTTGCTCAAGAACACAATGCAACGCCCATCCCGAGAATCGAAATTACGATCTTACGAAGGTGAGGGCAATATCTTTACCTTCAGGCCACTCAGTTCTCAGCTGTAACAGGTGACTTTGGAATCATTACAGATAAACACACCCTGCTGGGCATTTCGTACATATTCTAGAATTTAATTTTTATAGAAACGGTTGCTTCTTATCTGCACTCGATCATATCAATTTGATTTGGTTGTACTCTGAATATGCAAGATAAAAATACAATAAATCTTTAAAAAAAATTTCTAACGTTGGAACAAGGATAGAACTAATAGGAACAGAAGGTGATTGATTGTATCGATCCGGTCAAGATGAAGAACTATACTGACCTTACAAGGATATAAACACAGAATGTAATGATCTGGAACACATAAGATCAAATATTGTACTCGGTGCTCTCCCGAAGGAACAGCATAGGAAAATGACTACTATTTATAATAATACTAATAATGCTAATACTAATACTAATAATCATAATAATAATAATAACAACAACATCAACAACAACAACAACAACAACAACAACAACAACAACAACAACAACAACAACAACAACAACAACAATAATAATAATAATAATAATAATAATAATAATAATAATAATAATAATAATAGTAATACGAGGCAGTGGTTCTCATGGCTTCTGATCTTAACTGATTGGAAGTGTTATGATGTACATTGTTTTGTCTTGGAGTAAAAAATGGGCTACAGTAAATATTCTGCACAATGCCACTGAATTGCTTGTCATTTGCTTGACCTTAACCAGCTGAGTATGCCCTTTGGTGGTTAACGATATGTGCATCTCTGATTATGAGCAGAAGCAGTGGGGGAGCATCATAGCCATGTGTTGAGAGGAATTCTTTGGGGCTTGAATAGTTCACCTTTGGAAACATGGGTGTTTTCTTCATCTTCCTTAAAATAAACCTTATTCATGGACCTTTTGAGTGGGATGAGCTGCTCGACGTAAAGAAAATTCTAACTGGGCCCCACCTGCAAGGTCATGCACTGTTTAGCCTGATATGAAATCACCATGTCACACTGATTGTGAGGAAATCAAAGGCTGCGCATGTATTCAAATGCTGCCAACAAAAAGTGAACCGCATGCTATTCATGGATGACCTCAAATTGTATGGTAAAGATGAATCCCAAGTCAATTCCCTCGTTGATACGGTGTATACTTTCAGTGCTGAAATCAGAATGGAGTTCGGACTCAAAAAGTGTGGCAAAACTAAATGAATGGATGGGCTAGCGATACCGTCGGGGGAGGTTATGAAGCAGATAGAAGACACGTGCTTATAAGTACTTGGGGATATCGGAAATGGATAAATAAATAGAGAAAGAAATGACAGGAAAATTTAAGTTGGAGTACTTGCGGAGACTCAGACTGATCCTGAAGTCGTAATTAAACGGACAGAAAGCTTGTGGATATCTAAGGTTAGAAGTATTAATCCGCTACCCACAAAAATTCTACAAGGAATAAGAATGAATCTGTGTCGTATCAATCAATAGATTTTAATGCTTTTAAATTTACCACAAGGCTGGCATGTTTAGGGAGAGGACACAGGTCGAACACAGAATTCATCAGTTGCTTATTTCGTCGACCGGAAAGGAAGAAAAGTAGAGACAATCTCAGCGGCATCTGAACTCAGAACATAAGGAAACTGACAAAATGCTTCATAACATTTTGTTCGTTCCGTAAACGATTAAGCCAGCACATCGCCTTAATAATGCTTTCCAAATTTGGCACAATACCAGCACATTCAGTGTTAGCAACAACAGCACCATCATTATCAGTTGTATACGGTAACATTACCATCATCATTAGTATCATTATCAAAATATAAATCATTATATGCGGATCCTCGTTTACATTAATACCAGTGCTTAAATGGATGGAACAGATTATCGGCTACATTGAAATGAAATGCAAAGTTGATTTTGGCAGGATTTGAACGCACGAACTTACTGAATAAGAAGAGATGCCACACATCATGTCGATTGCTTCTCTAACGATTCTACTAGCTCATAGGTATTCTATTTTTCTAATAAATAGATATTTAAATAAATACATAAATAAATAGAAAAATATGAAACAAAAAAAGGGAAAAAGATGGGAAGCACAAAATAGTAATAAATATTAGACGAACAACAATAAGCTGAAGAAGACGATGGGAACAAAATAAGAAAAGTTAAACAAAATGAAACAGAATAAAGATAATGATTTATATTTTGATAATGATGATAATAATGATGGTAAAGATACCATATACAACCGATAATGATGGTGCTGCTGTTGCTAACACTAAAGACAATGATAATATTGATGATAATTATAACGACGAAGATGATTATGATGATGAGAATGACGATGATGATGATGATGATGATGATGACCATGATGATGATGATGGCGCTGCAGTCGCTGCACCAGCTGCTGCTCATGATGATCTGCCAGTGATGAGAATGCTCATCATTATGGCATGAATAGAGAATATTAATGTACATATTGACAAGTAAATATCCTGTAATGACATTTACCAGCTGAAGAGAAAGTTTCAATATATTTCAAAGATATTGATGAAGGAATTGGACAGAAAAAAGAATCGCATTTCTACTCTAATGGAATATTGGAATTAATTTTAACAACACTCAGAACTTTGTTCATTATATAACAAAATAAATAAATAAATAAAAACAGAAAAGAAAATCAGGAAGATAAACAAAGCCAAGAATTTCTATTACTTTTAGCATATATATATATATATATA
>NC_068990.1:28278336-28279743 GCF_001194135.2 Octopus bimaculoides | reverse complement strand
ACACACACACACACACACACACACACACACACACACACACACACACACACACACACACACACACATTCTTTTATCCTTCTATTCTTTTTCTTGTTTCAGTCAGTTGACTGTGGCCATGCTGGACTTTGGGTTTTAGTCGAAGAAATCGATATCTGGACTTATTCTTTGTAAGCCTGGTGCTTATTCTATTGGTTTCTTCTGCCGAACCGTTAAGTGATGGGGGCGTAAACATACCAACATCCGTTGGGAGTGACAAACAGACACAAAGACACACAAATACACGCATAAACATATATACAATATATATACGACGCGTTTCTTTCAGTTTCCATCTACCAAATCCACTCACAAGTCTTTGGTAGATCCGCGGCTATAGCAGAAGACAGTTGCACAATGTGCTACGCAGCGGACTGAACCTGGAAACGTGGTGGGGAAGCAAGTGCATGTGTGTATGTGTGTGTGTGTGTGGTGTGTGCGTGCGTTCGCTTGTTTTTGTATGTATGTGTGCAGACGTGTGTGGGCGTGAGTGTGTGCATGTGCATGTGTGAACGCGTGTGCTCTTGGCTCATTTATAGATATACAGCTACATATACACCCGTAGATACCTATGTACTTACGCATATTTTCAAGCGCATATAAATAAAATCGTATCTAAAAATAAAGCGCTGCTGTTTCTTGATGTATAACACTACTGTCACTGAGTGAGTGCGCCGTATTGTAAACTATAAATTAATGGAAATTTGCTTCACTTACACATTAAAATTTAATTACAAACAGCTAAAGCAACAACTGTAGAAATTACATTAAATATCCATTGATGTGAATCCAGAATTTAGTTTTAAATTGTACTTGTTTACCACGTTCTTCGTTGAAGATGATGAATTTATGAGTACATATCCAGTGTTTGTAATAGAACGGCGGATTTGTGACTCCTATGAGAAAACAAAAAAACCATTTAGATCGCAATGTCGCAGTTTTCGGACGAATTTACTTTACAAAGATTCCTATTGGAAAGCAGTGAGAAATGCTTAAGTAAAATTAAAGGGAGTGAGGCTGTTGCATCGAATAACGTCATGGAAAGACAGAAAATATGAATGATAAAGGAAAATCGTGAAGAACAAAGAGAGGTTATTTAAATCAATTGTCTAACAACTAACGATGCCCGCAGATGAAAGCGAGGCAATTATTGCGGAAGGTAATAGGAAAATGAATGCATTAGGAATTTGGTGATGAAGTAGGTTATTAAGAACAAGCGTAATGATATTGCGGAAATGAAGTGAAAGTGATACACAATTTACACTTTATTAGTAAATAGCATGGAAAACACCAAATTAGATGAAATGTGCGCATAATAAGCACACACAGAGGCACATAGTTATTGGGTAATATGACCATTGCTATATATAT
>NC_068990.1:28275917-28278094 GCF_001194135.2 Octopus bimaculoides | reverse complement strand
ATGTATATATATATATATATATATATATATAGTGTGTGTGTGTGTGTGTGTGTGTGTGTGTGTGTGTGTGTGTGTGTGTGTGCATATATAAAAACATATAGGATGTTAAACTCTGCTGGTGCATTGAATTTTTTACCTTGACACCTTTTCCCCGAACACGTCTTTCATAAACGTTGAATTTTCTACTCCCCCTCATCGTGTTCAGTTTTCTCTATTTCGCAATTTTACTAAACAACACAAGTCTCACCAACGCAGACCGGCAACAGCTTGTTTGGAGCCGTTGATGGATATTCTTGTCTTTGCCGGATTTATGAATACAGGAATGTATTATCTAAATTTTCAATTTAAAAAAATGTTTATTACGGAATAGTGTGAACTGAAGAGGACGTGACTGTTATTTCTTTAAGTTTCAATGAGCCTATTATTTTGCTAGTGTCATCAAAACTATTGTCGTTCTTATTCCACTCAAACACAGCCATGAGTTTAAGCTTTGCAGATGCGACTATGCTATCTTCTGTATAAAATGGAATTATTTATTCAATGTATTATTTAACAGCGAAAAATACTGATTGAGGACCATTTATCTCCACATTCTTGGAGATGAAGTTAAAGTTTAAAGACCTCCCGATTATGTACATTACAGATATGTAATCAGTTTTAATGAGAATTGCCAGAACCTTATAAGCCTATCCATGTAACCTCTAGTTTTCTTTTAAACCAAGCGAAATATGACTATCATGAGATGTATGTCTTCCGTGATAAGCCTATCGCATTAGATAATGTGTATATAAACAGCTTTGTTTTAAACCATTAACAGTGACCTCAAGAAGGCTTGCTTGATTTTCATGCCTTTCTCATAGACTGAATGCTGCCTTGGAGCCTTCATCATTGGGGTCTTATCCTTTATCTCGAGCAGTTGTTTCTTTGGTTAACAGCATCTCCGTTCAAGTCCACAGAAATTGAGTTTACTTAGGATAAAAGGAATTTTACGGCTGCGCAATTGCATATATTCATTGTACATCACTATCCAGTGTACATTTATCGTTTCGTGCATTTAAATGAATTTTGGTTCGTTTAAGACATGAAGAAGTGCCAAATAGAAACACAAGTAACGGACAACTTTTTTAAAACTGAAAAAATGGTTAAAAATCTTTTGTGCACTGTAGGTGAGGTGTTTAGCAAAATATCTAAGATGAGGTCGATAAATTAAACAAATATGAAAACAAAAAACATTACATTATCTTAAATAGGTCGTTTGATGACCTTTAATATTTCCGGTAAGGTACCACGTTTCAAACAAAAGAAACAAAATAATCGACGTGTTCGTAGAAATATTTTGTTCTATTCAGAAGTCGAACGACCATTGCATCTGTTAATTGTATCTACATGTGCGTAAAACGCTGGTAAATTGCGGTACGTATGACAAAGGGAGCTGTGTTGGTTTCTTGATTTATAAATATTTACCATGTATCTTGAATGGAGTGCAGGAAATTTCAGTACATCATATTTTTCGATAAAATGTAGAAAGAAATTTTGTTTGATGTCAATATCAATTGATTCTAGCGTGATTAAACAAACGGAGTAAATAATATTTTAGTTGTCTGAATTTTAAAACAATTCTATGTTTGATACAGTAGAAAAATATTTGGGAAGAGAACGTCAAGTAATTGAAAAAAGTAAATGTATGTGTTGTGTGTGCTTAAGAATGTGTGTTTGTGTTAAGGAACAAAGAATAAGCAAAATAATGAGGTATGTACTAAGTTACACAGACAGCTGTATAAAAAGAACTAGAGCCTTCTTTTGCATATAGCTTTGTGAGTGAATAACTAAAATTAACGGGGCTTATCACAGCGTTTACTTGGAAAATACTCACTAGCTTCTAGTTATTATATGCAAGTCTACTACTGAGGGAGCTGTCGACTCTTAAATGCTGGTAACATGCCAGTTAAATGTAGTGGGCCCTGTCACATGAACTGCAATGCATTACTATAACCAGTTCGTAATAAATTACGATCTACATTATGTACCTTTGTACAGACGACTTACTTGAGTCATCTCCACGCAGGAATAATGCAGATATGGATATATAATTACCAACTCTACTGTCCCTCTACATCTATGCAGAAGCATGCATACACACTTATTCTCTCTCTGTCTCTCTGTATATATATAGATCG
>NC_068990.1:28274723-28275861 GCF_001194135.2 Octopus bimaculoides | reverse complement strand
TATATATATATACAGTAACAAACCCAGGAAGAGAACTCTTAGAAATTGGTGTGTTAAACATCCAATTCACTGGTATGTCAGGATCTCTCTGTTTAATTTATCTCTGTCCCTCTCTATATATATGCATGTATATTGTTTCGTAATGACATCTGGGAACTATAGGAATTATATAGAGATCTGTTGTATGCTAGCTGCTATCACCAGCACCTTGTACAAATAAAGTCATTAGGAAGGGCATTGCCTATATTCGCAAAATGAAGAGGACTCGAATAACTGATTCATACTGGAGTTAGTTCCCTTGAATGTATACTCTCGTATTTACATCGCAGATTGACACAACCATGAATAGATAGATAGATAGATAAAGGGAGAGAGAGATAGATAGCTTGATAGATAGATAGATAGATAGAGACAGAGAGAGAGAGAGAGAGAGAGAGAGAGAGAGAGAGAGAGAGAGAGAGAGAGAGAGAGAGAGAGAGAGACAGAGAGAGAGAGAATGAGGGGATGATGATAAGTAGGTATACGTAGGAAAACTGTCATACGAAATATATGCTTGTGTAAATGTTTTAGGTGCACAATCATGTATTAAGTATCAGGGAAAGATATCAAAATAAGAATATACAAGATTGATTCGCATTCATAAAATACACGAATTCTGGGTAATTCAAACTTCATACTTCAATCATTGCTGCAAACAACGACAGGTAAACCAACAGCAACAAGTAAGATGGGACCAAACAACCTAGCAGAAGAACGAAAAAAAGAAAAAGAAAAAAATGCGACCAAGTACAATTCATTCGCTTACAGAAAACAAAATAGACGAAGCAACAACAACAAAAATCAATTGAATACACTTCTTCAAAGAGACAAATCCCATTTGTATTTTGGTACAGATTGCTTGTATGAAATCTGGAAATCTCGGTATCTCTATCGTATAGAGTGGAAGGTTGCATCTCATCGTGTATGAATTAAGTATTGCCTTTCTATAGATGTGGAGAATGATTATAATATTATTTTGTAGAATTTCATTGGCGCATGTTCTCTGATTTTATTTATGTCTCAAATATTAATGCAAATATACACACACACACACACACACACACATATATATATATATATATAAATATATATCGGTAGG
>NC_068990.1:28273659-28274372 GCF_001194135.2 Octopus bimaculoides | reverse complement strand
ATATATGGATAGATAGAAAAACAGATATATATCCATATAGATAGTTAGATAGATAGACATATATATATCCTTGAATACTCGGTAAACCTTTTTGTGCAGCATACATTGTTTAACCAATCCGTATTTGTTGTTCAATTTTGTCTATTCATACGTTTTTGTGTCAGAGTATGTTCAATTTCTTCCGAAACGCTAAGTAGTAATAAACACACTCACACATATTCCAAAATCTCTCTCTCTCTCTATATATATATACAATGTAAATGTAAATATATATATATATATATATATATATATATATACATACACAAATGCTTATGTATATCTACGACTTTGTGTGTGAGTATATCGCTGCATATTCATGTGTATCCATCTTCGCTTCGATATTCTTACTAATTCAGATGTTCCTTTGGAAATCACTTTATATTAATGTGGTTGACATATATGATAACATATTGCAATGTGGCTTCCGTTTGTTAAAAACGTATACCTGTGAACGTGAGTTTGCTTTTCGTAAGCACACATGCACATATACACATGGATGTATAAGGAAGGAAGGGGTAATGTCATACATGCACTCAGACGTACATACACATTTACATATAGACATACACACAGAAAAACACTCAGATACCCGCACGTTAATAGGTGTATGTATATACACACATATATATGTATATACACATATATATATATGATATATATATATATATATA
>NC_068990.1:28272099-28273155 GCF_001194135.2 Octopus bimaculoides | reverse complement strand
ACGTATACCTGTGAACGTGAGTTTGCTTTTCGTAAGCACACATGCACATATACACATGGATGTATAAGGAAGGAAGGGGTAATGTCATACATGCACTCAGACGTACATACACATTTACATATAGACATACACACAGAAAAACACTCAGATACCCGCACGTTAATAGGTGTATGTATATACACACATATATATGTATATATATATGCGTATATGCACGCGCGTGTGTGCGTGTTTGTAAATATTGAATCTAGGTTTTTCGTGTGTTCATGTAACTATTATTTTCTATATAAATTATATGTTGTGTGTATGATATTAAAATTATGATTCTGAACGAATGCTTGAGGCCCAACTCATTTCGGAATAAACATATATACATTCTAAGAAGCCCGCATACGTACAAACCCACGTTTATGCATGCATACATAAATACATACATATACACACACATACATATATAGTGTATGATATGTTACTAAGACGCACGCTCACATGCATACAAACCCACCGACACACACATACACACACAGCCACACACCCACACACACGTATTTATAGACTTTCATATCTGTAATTTTCTAATGACAATATTATAGAGCAACCACAGCAATATCGTTTTATCTACAGATTTCTCTTTAGTTATATCTCATACCATCTCTACGTATGTCTATTTGTGAATCTAATAGTACGTATGTATCCTATCTATCTATCTACCTACCTACCTATCTATCTATCTATCTATCTATCTATCTATCTATCTATCTATCTATCTATCTATCTATCTATCTATACAAATACACATACCAAAAGCAATTATTGAAAATACAAACAAGAAGCACATATCATACATACTTATCAACAAGAAAAGGAAGCGACCGGAGAATTTCTCCACCCAAAAAATTGAGATTTGTCTCAAACCGATATGGCCCTTTCAAAGTCATGTTACTTGGGGACGAAAATTTGCCACGGTCCTAGTACGCTTTAAGAGCGAACAGTTAGCGAAGGAATTTTCAACACTCTCTCTCCACACAGACGACTTGGTGATGATACCGAGTTATC
>NC_068990.1:28262319-28269489 GCF_001194135.2 Octopus bimaculoides | reverse complement strand
ATATATATATATATATATAAACACATATATATATTCAGACATACACATACATACGTATATATAGATACACACACACATATATGTATATATATATATGTATATATGTATACATATAAATTTAACATGGGCGATTCTCTCTTGTCTTGGGTTTCACGGTCAAACGGCTGGGTGGAAATGCGCGAAAAATTACACAAATGTGTAGAATGATCCTTTGGTGATGCTGGGCTTTGTATTTTTTAATAGCTCCCATGGATACCGAGATAGTCTACTATAATGTTTAGGAATGAGAAAGGAAGGGGTGATAGATGAACAAGGAAGGAAGGAATGATGTCATACTTGGTAGTGGGATGATGAAAATTGTACGCTGAAAAGAATAAATCAAACAGCGTTTCAACTACGTGTGAATATATGTGTGTATATAAAAGGGAATATGTAAATGTGCGCTCGCAATGGAAGTGGATGGCTCATCTTTGTTTGCTTAGTATTTGGGTTTATTTTTTGATTTGGTTGAATCTTGGTTTTTGTTTTTTTATTTTTAGCGTTTTAACAGAAAACAAAGTCATTTTGAAATTGGTTTTCAACGTAAGCGTGCCCAAACAAATCGAACGCTTACACAGAGCAGGTGTTACAGCCACATCATCCAAACCAACTGGGTGAAACCAGGCTTAGCTGCTAGTATATATATAAATATATACACATATATACATCTATCTATCTATCTATCTATCTATCTATCTATCTATCTATCTATGGTGATTAAGGACAAATGACGCAGTCATGTTGACTCCCTGTAAGACCTTTGTATTTGGCCGCGTGGACCATTGGTGCCAATATAATAACAGACCTTGTGTGGAGACATGAACCTTATGAAATAACTTAAACGCAGAAGTCTCGACAGTGAGAGTTAGTCAAATGCTTCTGCTGCACGCTATCGCTGTGTACCAATGTTATCGTCATCTCGATCTACAATGATAATTACTTACTGCGACAGCTGGCTGTTCAAAGACCACACCACTTAATGCTCTGTAGAAATAATCAAAAGTCCTACAAAGTGTGAAAGTGTGCAAGTGAATGTTTTCAAAACGAAGCTGGACACCCTCCAATCTAATGTAGCCGATAAATTAACATCCCGGTATGAATTACAGATTAGCGCATTGGTGCCCCGCTCCCTCAAACATCAAAGATAAATACGGAAAAAGCAGATGAAGGAACGTTTGTATGAAAACTCGCAACCTCGAAGACATCGACCATATACGACGGCTGTGGGAAAGGTACATGGTGACGGAAACACATAAGAGAAACGCATACATACACACATACACGTACACGCCCACGTGCACACACATTTATATATCAAATAAAGAGTATCTATCCACCAGTTTTGAGCACTCATTCTCGGTGTTTCCTTTACCTTTTTTCACTTCCATTTTCTCTAAACTCTTATATATAAGAAAGTTCGTGGTCAGGCGGGAGCAATGGCAAATGATATATAAAGTAAGCTACACAAATCACTAAACTAATACCAACAAAACATAAGATGGAGTGGTAATTCATATTTCGTTGTTATGACTCGTTTTTCAGGACGTGATCAAGCGAGGGATGAAAAAAGATTGTTGCTCAGACGCGAGGGAGTGCACGGTGACACGTGCAGACTGATTGTGATTATATTAACCAGTCTGCTGCATATAGCTCTTTTGTGTTACAGCTGGTATCAGATTTTCGATAAGGAGTGCTTGGATGAATCTAAGATTGCATCTATTGCATTGAGTGACCCTGAGGGCTACTATGAAATCCTGGGTCTGGCACTTCTCTAGGTGCTTTTTCATCAAAATCGCTGTGCACATGTGTTCTTTGAGATGAATGCACTGTTTTCTTGGAGGCTCTCACAATATAGGATGCCCCTCATTTACTTGCAGATTTCCTCGTTTACCACATAGGCCTCCGAGCACATTTCGAAGTCATTGCTGAGGCATTTAGATATTGTGCTCCGCAAGATGCTATCTGTACTATTATTTCTTAACATGTATTTCTTCAGGGGTGTGCACTATGTGTATGTTAAGTCCTTCCCCGTGGATCGCATGTTATTTAGCAACAGTGGTGCTTTTCCAATACACGCTCCTCCACAAGTCCTGAAGAAGAGATCTGACCCCCATCTATCTATCTATCTATCTATCTATCTATCTATCTATCTATCTATCTATCTATCTATCTATCTATTCAACAGATATTTAACAGAAAATCTCATTAATATAAAAAGAAACTTTCTAACTTATTCTGGAAAAATATTGTAGCTTTAGATTAAGATGCGCAGTTTCTGGTTAAAAACTATATCATAATATTGCAAAATTAAAGTAGTATTAGTAACAATAATAATTTTAGAAATGTAATAAAATATTTACAAGTGTCTGGTTTCTTACTGAGGTAAAAAAGAGAGAAAGTGTTTTAATTTGATTGAAACTCTAATATAGAAAATGTAATGACAGTAAAATGTTGTATTACCATTTCTTAATAGCAATGTACTTAGACAGTCTGCAATTCATGAGACAAACAAAATGATGAAAGAAAAGAATAAAAACAAAGAAAAAGTCAGTATGTGCTAAATTTTATATGAAAACTACTTTTTAGTAACGATGTATGTCTTTAAAAATGAGACCATACGTTACCACAAACAACTAACACTTCTCGACACACATATATGTTCAATCATTGTATTGATGTTGGTTATTGAATGAAGTGCATCTTCAATTCGTTTCTTGAAATTTAATGTCCATAATTAATTGTAATGATTTCTCAGTGACCAGTGTACAATCCTCCTCTCTGGAACATGAACGGAGATGACAAAACAGGGATTATTATGCACTTAGATCAACCTCCGATAAACTCCGCATATTTCCACATTGAATCACACCACAGTTTCATCAAAAATGTAAACACACAGTTCAGAAAGTGAGGAAGGCACGGATAGAATGTCTTTGATATCCGTTTGACCCTATTACTGAGACCAAGGAATACATAAAGCCTGAGACGATAATGCAAAATACTTGTAAAATGCTTTGTTTAGGTACATTTTTTTGTCAGTTGTGAGTGTACAATAGTGATTCTTTTTATTTTGATAAAATGCAAGTCTGCCACACACTCACACACACACACACACACACAGACATACACACACACGTGCACATACATGCATAAATTGGATTTGATTTTCCCTCGCATGATTTCAACCGATAACTTGTGGTGTTGATCAGAACGTTTATTTGGCTTCAATAAGCACAAGAACGATATTTTACCGGCAGAAATATCTGATGTTTCCATTTAGAAGAATTTGTATTTACTTGCATTGAAGTGCTGAATGAGAATTTTGTCCAAACATCACTAACTGAAGATACACCCACACATTTCTTAAGTTAATGAGATTAAACTTAATTTTTTTTATCAATTGAATAATTTTGTTTTACCCCCGTTTCTGCCTATTTCATTTACCTTATGTCTATTTTTTTTTTTTAGATATTTATAACACACTAATTGAATGAAAGACTTAATATCTTTCTTGTCATTCATGAAAAGAGTCAAATGATACACTTTACCAATACTTAGAAAACCCTGTTTATATCGGTATTAAAATTATACAAACTTTCATGTCTCAGCATGTTGCATTTTTGACGTCGGAGCAATGATAATTAGTTTTGCAGTATTGGTTTCAAATTTTGGAACAAGGCTAGCACGTTCGCTGTGTAAATCGAACACTTCGACTCCAGTACAGAACTGATACCCATTTTATAGACCCAGAAAGAATGAAAGGCAAAGTCAACCTCGGCGGCACCTGATCTCTGAACGTAAAGTCGAATGAAATGCCGCTGGGTATTTTGGCTCGGCGCGGTAACAATTCTGCCAGCGGACCTCCGTACATTAGATCTTCTGATATTGCCTTTTGAAATCAAAACGGGGGAACTGGAAAAATGTTTAGCGGCATTTCTTCCGAGTTTACATATGAGTTCAAATGCCACCAGGGTCTACTTTGCTTTTCATCCCCCGCTGAGTCAATAAAATAAATACCATTTGGGGGACAGTGGGGTCCATGTTATCGACTTATCCCTTTCCCAAAATTGCTGGTCTTTTGTCCAGATTTGAAACTAAAATCGTCTTTTTTAATACACAAGAATATTATCTCTGCAGAGGTGGGCCTTATTGGCTTTCCCTGCCAGAATTCAGTAATCTGAAATAGTAAACCTTTTTGCAGAGATTGAAAGCCCGTGACGATCGCCATAATCATTGATTATGTAAATGATCCGTAAGTGTTCGAAGAATAACTCTTCTTCAAATCCAAACAGGCAGCGTTGGTTAAGCTGTCAATTGTAAACGAAATCGTGTTGTGGCCACCTGGAAAATATTTCTGTTTTCGTTTGAAGTCATCAATATCTGAAATTGAAAAGGATCAGTCGGATCAGTTTTCTTTTGTGCGCGTGTATAATTAATTAATCACGCTCCCATTTTTCCGAAAACAAACGTCATTAGCAATCTTCACTTCATACACAGTTTTCTATTTAGATTAGTGGTCTTAGTAGCACATTCTACATCATCTCATAATGGATGTTAGATCTGTGTTTTACAGATCAAATAGATATTTATGTTCTGGAGGAACAGTATTCTTATTGAAAACCTTGCATACATCCATTGTTTACGAGATGAGCATTGCAGCTAAACATACTACATGGATATTTCCACTACTGGCATTGTAAAAGAGTGGCTGCACTACACGAATTTGTACAACATTCTGAACTTCTGTTGTATGTATTGTAAGCACTTGTGCTAATACTCTTTGAAATTTGGCACAGGGATAGGAAAGACGAACACGATTTCATTCAACTTAGTAGTTTTTCGATCCTGAAATCACATTTGATATCAGAACATAAAGAATCACAAGGAATGCAATTGAGTATTTTGTCCGGCACAGTAACAAATGCACCAATTCGGCGCAACTTGTGTTTAATATTGGTTTCAAATTTTGGCGCACGCCCAGCAAATTCGGGTGAGGGTCTAAGCTGCTTACATTGATCCAAGGGTGCAACTGGTACTTATTTTATCGACCTTCAAAGGATGAAAGGTGAACTTAAATCTGGTGGCATTTGAACTCAGAATATAAAGACGGAAGAAATGCCGCTAAGCATATTGTCCGACGCAGCAACAATTCTGCCTGCTCGCCGCCTTGTGTTAGTTATATTGATTTAAAGCTTTGGCTCAAGGCTGGAATTTCGATGGAGGAGAATAAATCGATTACAGCGATCTCAGTGCACAACTGGTACTTATTTTATTGATCCCGACTGGACGAAAGGCAAAGTCAACCCTGGCTGCATTGAAACTTAGAACGTAAACAGGGAAGAAAGCATTTTGTCCGGTGCGGTAACGCTTCTGCCAACTCTTCACCTTACTTGTGTTTAATATTGTACAGCTTTTCAACTTATGAAGGATGTTACCATGTTAATCGCCTTAGACTTCATATTACTTATCGATATAATCTCCATCTGTATAGAAAAACAATTGTTGCTTACGTCAATGGTATTGTTCTTTCTGCTGGTGCTGACTCTGTTCATGATGCATTTTACGCTGATACTGTTTGTGTTGAAGTAAATTTGTTATAAGCAAAATGAGCAACACTGTTTTCTAGGCATTATCTATTAGCTCTTCCATTAGGATCAAACCACAAGGAATTATTTTCAGTGTTGTTACCAAGACAACGTTTTTAACAACTGAATGCATTGGGCTGTTTTCTCCCTTAAATCGCTTCGTTAGAAAACGTAGAGCAATGACACTTTTTAGGACGCACAGCCTTGTTGAGAGCAGCATAGGAATTATTCCCAGAGAGGAAATCGGAGCAGAACATTTGTAATAGTGTGTATTCCATAAAAAAAGTTGCCATGAATCAAGAAGTGGAATTAAACTAAACGGTAGAACAGTTCAATATTTAAGGGACGAGGAATTATTTACATTATTTACATTATTTACAATTGACGGATATCCGTCCTCATTTTGTTTGTTGTTAACACAACCTTTCGGCTGATATACCCTCCAGCTTTCATCAGGTATCCTGGGGAAATTTCGAACCTGGGTTCTCATTCCTAAGGTATTTATCGATCTTTTTCTTATTATTATTGTTCTTCATCCTTTCTGTTCTTCTCTCCCACCCTTTCTCTATTCTTCTCCCCCTTTCACCGTTGCCTCTCTCTCTCTCACTCTTCCTACTTCACTCTTCCTACTTAACTCTCTCGTCGCTGACCCGTGGCGAAAGGGGATCTCTCTGTCCACTTCCTTCCTAAAGAAAAGACGTGCTTTTCCTGTCTCTTCTCATGGCTCGTCTACCTAGCGTTCATATTGATTTTTCTATCGCCTTGCGCCAAACCATTTCACCTTCCGCAAAAAATCCCAAATTTTATTTAATTTGCTTTGCGGGAAGGACTGCTTCAACGTAGTCGCGTATTGTACTTGCCTTCGAAACGCGGAGTAGATGAAACAGGGATAACTGACAAAGGGGTATACTCTTTATATTGCATATCTCGTTTTTCTGGGTTTTTTTTTTGTTGTTAGAAAAAGTGTTCGCTTTCTATTTTTCGTTTCTCATTATGTTTAACGTTTTTTTGATGTCCTGTACCCATATATGCATGTATATATACATATATATGTAGTTATGTACATATATATATATATGGATATATGGATATATTTTTATATTACACACACACACACACACACACACACACACGCACACACACACTTTTACTTATATATATATATATGCAAGAAGTAAATAGACACCTTCAATTTTCAAAATTTCTGATCTAAGCGTCTTAATATGTTTTCAGCAGTGTAGAATTTACAATGTAATTATTCTTTTTCATTCCAGGTGCCATTATATTAAACATTTGCGAAGACAAAACATTTGCCACGCACAAAAAATTCAAAAGAACTGTCAGATTTTCAAAGAGGTCGTATTGTTGGGCAATCTGAGGCTGGTCTTAGCCAGTGAAAAATTGCTGAAAATCTTCAAATTCCTCTTGCTGTTAATAGAATTAGAGTGCAATTCAAAAGCCAAGGATAAGAATCAACACATTCTCGTCCTTCTTACCTGTAGGAAGAACATTAAATAAATGTACAACCCAGATGTGGATAATCTAG
>NC_068990.1:28261682-28262051 GCF_001194135.2 Octopus bimaculoides | reverse complement strand
ATATATATATATATATATATATATACAGTGAAAATTTACTATAGCGTCGTATATTATCGACTGCTATTTCCAATAAATATTGGTGCATTGTTGTACCACTATCTTATATTTATATTTTTATTTTCACCTGATGGTGCTTTGTTTTACTGGGAAGCAATACTACTGTATTGCACTATTTAATAATCTCTCTCTTTCTCTCATTCTCTCTGTGTATCTGTCTCTCTCTGTCTCTGCCTGCCTGCCTGCCTGACTGGCTGTATGTCTGTAAGTCTGTCTGTCTGTCTCTGTCTCTGTCCGTCTGTCTCTGTCTCTGTCTGTCTGTCTGTCTCTCTCTCTCTCTCTCTCTCTCTCTCTGTATATATACATATA
>NC_068990.1:28259071-28261672 GCF_001194135.2 Octopus bimaculoides | reverse complement strand
TATATATATATATATATATATATATATATATATATATATATACGCACACACACATGCACATGCACATATGCGTCCCCCAGGCGCATATAATATGAGTCTCATTATCAATATATTCATCTATTTTATATATGTATGTGTGTATGTATATATGTATGTATGTATGTAAGTATGTATGTATGTATATATGTATGTATATATGCATAATATCTATCTATCTACCTATCTCAGCACAACTTCTGCCGTGCTTGATGACATTTTAAATGCATTAAGAGGACGAGATAATACAATAATCATTTGTCTTGAGTAAAGTTTTTGATAGACTCGTGCATAGCATGCTACAAACAAACGGAACATTGAATTAATGGCGCGCCGAGAAAAAAAAAAGCAAAGCAAGAAAAAGAAAGAGAAAAAACAGCTCTTCCTCTTTTGAACAACGAGATTTTCTGAAAGTAGGCAACCATCACTACTGGTGTCCGACAGGGTGTCGTTTTGAGCGCCCTTCTCTGTACTATTTACGTAAATGCTACTGCAAATGCTATAAAACATATTTAATTAAAACTCTCGTAGGAAATTATCGTAGAAAATCCGTTAGCGAGCAAATTGAACGCCAATCTAATATGCAACGCAATGAGAAAAGAAAAGATCAATGGCGTTAAACGATAAAGAATTTCAGTTCGTTCACTTTGTAACAGATGCTATAATCAAGTACTAATATCCTCTTAATTCAAAAGAGTTTATTGTCAAATAATACAAGAGACTTACGTGTTATTTTGGATAACAACTTAAGATGGCATTCACACGCCAGCTGCCTGGCAAAGGTGCTCATAAATTAATGGATGTTTCTGTGGCTCCAGATGTTATACTTACTTTCCTCACAACTTTTTGCAGTCGACCTGAATATTGCTGCGCCTTTTGGTGGGTCTCTCTATCAAAGAAAATATTATGCAAACTGGGAGGCCCATAGAAGTAAAAAATCACACTACAGTGCTGAAGTATGTGGATCGCCTAAGCATGTCAAATACATTTCATCTTTGATGCTACAATAGACATGATTCTGTACAAAAGGGAAAATATTCCACGAACACTGTCGAAACGACGCTAAGACCAGCATCACTTACATCACTTAGCTTGCCGTATGACCGTATATAAACTGTTCTCATCTCACGCAATATTTTGGCCACAGCAAATATTTTAAAAATCAAATCAACTTGGACCACTTTATTTAAAATTTTCACGAAACCAAACATATAAAATGCCATAGCATATAAATTCTATCTTAAGAAAGACCATACAAACTATTGACACTCGGATGCATAACAAAATAAATATAAAAGTACCATGTTGTTGAAATTCCTATGGAGATTTGAATCTAGGTTAGAAACCGGCTCTTTCGCTATTGGCAAGAAATCTTGAAATAAAACTGAATAATTGTATACATACATACGTACATGCAAACGTACATATCCACACACGCAATCCTACATTCACGCACACAAACGCACACACACACACACACACACACACACACATACATACATACGCACACGCACAAACACACACACACACACATCACAGTATCGACCAGATACTCGTATACACAACAGATCGCTAAGTGCTTCCAATTCAATCATGAATGTTGCCATTCTTGTCCGTCTTCACCCAAATTACTTAACTATGACCTTTTCCCGATCTCTTGGCTACCACTCGGCAACGGCATGGCTTACCTGTCATCCGTGAACCTTGCAAAATGTCCGGCGCAGCAAACCTTCTGCTTTGGGTATTCTGTGATTACATCGGTCACTTCGCTCCGTTCCCAAATTACTTCAATTCAATTGTTCTCTCTTAATGATATTTCTAACATTACTAATTTTTTTTCTTCATATTAATAGTCTGCTATGCTTATCGAAGTCATGGTTTCATGATTAGCTGTGTCCTGTTTATTCCAGTTCTGCCCTCTGTTACACTATAACTACATGCAAATACACTTAAGCTTATTGTTTGAACTGCCTCTCTCGCTCTCATTATTTACATTGGAAGAATGTCTTTTTGCTCATTTGTAAATGGCTGATTTTATTATTTTTCCCAAATTTTACCTTGAATCGATATCATTCTAAAGGGTCTCTGTCTGCTGAGAAGGCTGTTTATTGGAATAAAGAGAGATATGTTGTAGGAGTTTGGACACTACTTGAAATTTCGTTACATGTCTCTGCACTCAAGTAAACAGAATGCACCCTAGTGGGCACCTCGCATTCCCTGTACATACACATACACACATACATATATATGTATATATATATATATATACATATGTATATACATATAAGTACATACACATATATATGTGTGTGTGTTCGTGTGTATGCTTGTGTTTATGTGTGCGTGTATGTATGTGCGTGTATTAGAGAGGGAGAGAGAGCGGATGAGTGAGTGAGTGAGAGAGAGAGAGAGAGAGAGACTTGAAACAGAGTATGAGGTATAATGGGAGGGAAATGAAAGCACATATTTGGGAGTGATATCACATTTTTTAGACAATTCGTTTGTAGACAGACTCAAATATATACACCGACAAAAACACCGTTGATCACATCACCCCACCGTCAC
>NC_068990.1:28253614-28258215 GCF_001194135.2 Octopus bimaculoides | reverse complement strand
ATATATATATATATATAGAATGTGTTTCGATTAAACTGCTATTTTAATGTGATAATATTCTAATAATAATATTTACTTTTCTTATGCTTCCACTCGCTTGCTTTGATAGGATTATGAGTAACTAATTAAATATATATAACATAGTCAGATTCATCAAATGAAATTGCTGCACATGCTTCACAATTCCCCTTCATTGATTATACTTTGATGTTTTGCAATAACATTCAGGAAATATCATGCTGTCCTTTTGGTGTGGAATCAATAAAATTTGCCAATATTAGCCAGCAGGCATTGCACTTGTAATTTATCATATTCTTTTATCATAATTACTTCGTTTAGGAGATCTAATATTATAGTACGATCAAGTGGGTTAGCTAGTATATGACTAGCTTATAATAGAGTTTTATACTTGCATTCAGACCATCTGGCGCTTTAATATATAAGTATGCCATTATTATATATTGTAGCGGAAATCTAGAGTATACAGAATTTTGTTATTGCAAAAGCCTAACAATAATACGCAAATAACTGGGTAAATAAGGTCACAGTCGGTGAGTACGAATGCACTTTGGAAGAGAAGACTTCGTTCAATCGCTGCTGTGTTTATTTTCTCTTCGTGTTTCATTTTTTATTGTTGTCGTTTAACCCCAGGTCTGCCTCCATACGGCTGATATATGTTTAAAGTAACTTTAGCTATGGACGTCAATTATTTTCAAAATTCGTATTTTACAATCTAACTATCCAATATGTACTTTGATCTTTGTAAGAAAATGATAGTGGATTGTGATTTCGAGCAGTTTGCGTGAGCATGTCGATACTCCCTCACTCGTTCGATGCTCATCTATGTTCAATTTGATTTATTAGTTGGAAGTTAGTGATACAACTACTCAAATTTTCATTAGCAATATATTAGTACCATATACCTTTAAGCCAGTCAATAACAAGTGTACTATTTATCTGATTATTAGATCGCAGCTATTTTCTTCATTTAACATCAATCAGAGCGCTCAACAATGAATACCTCATGGTATTTAGCTATATCCCTTTCCAAATTTGTTCTCTCGTCTATTCAAGATTGATTTTGTTTTTTGATATTAATAAAATATTTATATTCATCTAATGATGTCAATGATGTCTCTTAAAAATGTGATACTTATCTCCGTTAAAATCTTTGGGGGTCTCTCTACAAATAGAATATTATGAAAACAGGGAAGCCCACAGAAGTCAAAAATCACAATACAGTCATGAGTAGTGGAGGCCCTTTAACTATGACAGGTTTTCGAAAGCTAGCGAGATCGAATGGGGAGAATGTTAGATTTAATATATCAGTATCGAAGCATCTACTGAACAAGCGGGAAGAAATCAGTAAATCTGTAGGAGGACATTAGAGTACAAAAGCTTTCAGGAAACTATTGTTCCAAGGTTTAACCAATTTCCATTAATATTTCATTACGTACAAAATATGAATTACTCGTATGAATTATGATCCCGTACGATTTAAACATTGTTTCTTATATGTAGGATAGTTTTTATGTCATTTTCTTTGGAAACCATACATAAAGCATTGGGAAGTCAAATAAATTCCTTATTTTTTTTTTCTACTTGGCAATCGATTGTCATGTATCTGAAAAGAGGTAAAATTTATTCCATTTCAAAAGCGATTAACAATCGTTGTAGAGGAACATCAGAACTGCAAAACAAAACAAAAATAAACAAAACTATGCGATAAAAATATATTTCATATCAATTCGAGTTCATTTTAAATAACAGTGGAAAAAGTTAAAGTAATCGAAAAAAGCAAAACCCGAACGAATGTTGTTGCCAACTCAATATATGAAATAAAATTAAATACACACTGGTGAACCATTACGTTCTGTAAAAACAATGCTCATCGAAGACGTTTATGGAATGACATAAAAAGAAAGTATTTCACAAAATTTAATATTTTGCTGGGACATAAATATTTTGGAACTGAGAAGACAATTTGGAAAATTCTATTCTTCAATAAGCCCTATTCTATGCTTCATAAAAAAATATTTCTCAGAACTGTACTAAACTGTGGTATTTTATGGCGTTCTTTAAATGTGACCATCATTCCTGTCGGTATTCTTTAGGTCTACACCAACTTCGAAGCATCTGTTTTCTGATAAAAGACATTATCTTTGTGACGATTGCGGCGATTCCTTGGAGAGGATTTGAGCTGTAGTATTGATCAGATCATATATTTATCTTTCACTTATAGCCATTATCGCTTCAGAAAAATCCAGTAAACTAAGAAATATAAAAAAAGAATATGTAATATGATGGTAGTTTGGATCATATTTTAATCAGACTCAATTCTTAATTTCTGGATTTTCTGTTAATAATTTGAATTTAGTAGTTAACAGACTTAGTATAAAACGACATCGTAAGATCTAACCATTTTTCCTGATATGAAGAATATTTTTAACATTATTTTCTTCGAAAAATCATTCTTAATGTGTTTGTAATGAAATTAAATACACAACGTTAAGCCTTTACGTTCCGTAAAAACAACGGTCATCGAAAAGATTTATGGAATGCCATAAAAGGAAACTTTCATAACACTTTCTTTTGAAATATTCCGAAATCGAGGAAAAAATATTGGAAAATTCTATTCTTGAATAAACCACCTTCCACGATTCTTCACAAACATTAAATCATATTTCACAATATAATGGTGTGTTGAATTTGAAGCATATGTTGCTAAAACGAAATTCGGATAATGTGCTGATAAGCTTTTGCCGTTCATAAGTTTATGTACATGTTGGGCGCTACAGTGTGTGTTGTATAATATGTTGTCAATGAATTTGTGTGTCCAAAAAATAGCGTTCTATCCATGGTAATGAATAATTTCATGCATCATTCTTTCATTAAGCCATATGATATGATAAGAGACAACACGCGTCTCTAATAGTTAAATATACACATTCTTCTCGCTCTCTCGTGGTCTTTTACCCTCTTTCTATCTCCTACTCCCTCGCTCTGTATATGCCTTTCTGGCCCTCCTTCATACCTTTGGTTGCATTGTATCGCTGCCGCTCACTTACAATATTTCATTTCATTGCTTAATTTGGTCAGTTCCCTCTCCACTGGAATCGACTGCAAATTGATAGATTTTACTCAATACTTGAATAATGTAGAGCTAATTGTGACATAACTGTGAATGTCAGTTTAAGCGGGGGTGCGGGAGGCAAGTTTTGTGGATGCTTGTGAAAAACACTGCAGCGGCTAAATATAATTTTCTTTTCTACAATAAATTTGATGAAAATTATGTTTTCCTCGTTAATGACACTGAAACTGCAGCTTGACCTTCTTTGGTGGCACATATGTTTTCTTTTTCTTTTATTTCAAAGTATTTCAAGTTTGCAACAATGTCAAGTATGCAATATTAAATAAAGGCATTTACTTAATCCTGTGTCCTACCTCGTTTACTGCACTCGTATTCATATTATTTAGACGATTAAACGATGAAATGCATTCTTAATAATGTGTGATTTTCTGTAACTCTTTTCATTAGAAACTAGACATAAACCTACTGGACAACAATTTCCTTCTTAACACGAAACACGCCTATTCGAGAAAAGCATAGGAGTTTCTCATTAAAACGAATATAGCTTCATTAAAGAAAATATATGACTAAATTTCATGATTGGTAACCCAACCACAGGCCCTCCGAATGAAATACAGTGGGGCTCTAGCAACACCACTACAGATCCACCTTCAGAGTTTCCTCGCAACTGGGAGACTTCCCAGAAAGCTAAAAGCAGACATATTATATCCTGTCCATAAGTGTGGTAGCACAGCGGATGCTAAAAATTATACACCTGTCTCTCTAACTTCCCATGTCAGTAAAGTCATGGAACGCATTTTCAGGAGGAAACTGATCGCGTTGCTCAAAGATAATGACTTGCTAGCCGACAAAGATCTTTGATAACGTTGATCATGGGATAATATGTCACAAGCAACGGAGATTCGGCATAGCCGGAAAACTGGGAGTGGTTGCATGACTTCTTAAAAGACAGAAGCCAGGCTGTGACAGCCAATGGAGCCCTTTCTAAAGAGACAGTGATAAAGAGTGGAGTGTCTCAGCGGACTTTATTGAGAACTCTACTGTTTATGGTTGCTCTTCCAGACAGGCTATCAGTTACACAGACAGCTGGCGACACAAACGTAGTACAAGCATTCCAAGAACCTTCAGACGCTTATCTTCCACAGAAAGGCTTAGATGCCATATATAAATTGTCTGAAAAAAACAACATGCAACTTAATGGAAATAAATTCCAAGCCCTCCTTATAAACTAGATAAGTGCTCACATGCCACAACAAATGATAGTCGGGACCAAAAAGAGCGGAAGTCTCAGGGTCAAATACAGTCCACTATCTGGTGATTGATATGAAGAGCAACACCACGTTCATGTACATATCGCCAAGATGGTGGCAATGTGATAACGAATGACGGATGGAGTCTTAGAACCTTTAGAATTAGGGACCAGGAAACTATTTTGGTTCGACGGAGAACATTTGTACACAGTCCAGCATGACCACAACATTTGGACAAATATGTATGAAAGAATATGCAT
>NC_068990.1:28248742-28252318 GCF_001194135.2 Octopus bimaculoides | reverse complement strand
CGCTCTTCCGATCTATGTATGAATATTGCATATTATCTATTCACAGTATTGATTTCTATAAGGTTTCTACCCACTTCCACCATATTTTCCAGTATTTTGTACAGGTGATCTTGATAATATGTGTTAAGAAAATTTTGTTTAGCACCTCTGAATATTTCGCGAGACATTTTGTTTCGTTTCTATATTCTTATTCATTTAGATAAATGAGGGATACGCCTGTAGAGAAATCAATCCTATAGGTATAATTTGTGTCAAATAATAACACATATCTTTCATCTACTTTTTTGTCACCTAATATTTTATTCCAGACAATCAGATAAATTTAAATATATATATATTTTTTGTTTTGAAAATTATTATTTTTGTGTGTGCAACAGTCAATTGTCAGCTTCGGATTCCCCACCATGAGCACGTATATGTTTAAGTGTGCAGTCATGTTGTTGTTGTTGTTGTTGTTGTTCGTGTCAGTGAGAATTTTTGTTTGCACGCTACATCAGCTTCTTTTTGTTGTGCAGTTTCCTTTTTCTGTTTTTCTTTCTCTCCGGAGCTATTTTACTGCTTTGCATCTTTCGCCTGAACAAATGGTAGCAATTTGCGTTATGTTATTACGTTAGACGGCGGATGGTACGAAGTATGATTTAGAGGGTGTCGTAGACGTAACACCTTTTGTATTTGACTTTACTATTTTCCAACTGAATTTCATTTTTTAGTTTCTACCTAAGTCTCTGTCTAACTGAGTCTCGTTTCATTAGTTTATTATTCGTTTCTTTAAGTAATGCAATAAATTTGTGTTCAATAAAAATTACTAAATAAACATTTATATACTGTAAAAGTTATTAAATGCAAAGAGGCTGTTACTTCTGCCGCACCCCGTATTCTACAGCGTCAGGTGGTTGTTGTGGTAAGCATGCGAGAGGTTATATTGTGTTATGTTACGTGCTCACGTGATCAACCACAGTATCGGATGTCGTTATACACCGTTAGTCACAATGACCTTTACATTGTTTTAGCGTTCAAATGGCTCCACCCCTCCGGGAAACCAGTTCATTTACAACTGAGTGGATCGGTCTAGGAATCGAACTCACGATTTAGCGATTGTGAGTGCAACGCCCTTAGCACTAGGCCACACGCCTTCACACACTGTGTTAAAGAGGAAAAATGTGTATAACCTGAGATGTTTGAGTTGTCGGTGGGGAATGATGGTGTCTGTTCGTGGTTGTGGTGGTATGTGTTGTATTATAGTATCGGCCATTTTAAGGCGGCAAACTGGCAGATTCGTTAGCGCGCCGGTAAAAATGCTTAGTGGTATTTCGCCCGTCGATATGTTCTGTGTTCAAATTCCACCGAGGTCGACTTTGCCTTTTATCTTTTCAGTACCAGTGAAACACTGGGGTGGATGTAATCGACTAGACCCCTTCCCCAAAATTTGAGGCCTTGTGCCTCCATCATCATCATGATCGTCGTCGTCATCGTTTAACGTACATTTTCCATACTAGCATGGGTTGGACGGTTTGACTGACGCCTGGAGAGCCAACGGCTTCACCAGGCCCCAATGTTCCTACAGCTGGATGCCCTTCCTAACGCCAACCACTCCGAGAATGTAGTGGGTGCCATTTACGTGCCACTGGCACAGAAGCCAGTCAAGCGGACCTGGCATCGATCATATTCGGATGGTGCTTTTTACGTGCCACAAGCACAAGAGCCAGTCAAGGGGTACTGGCATCGGCTACGATCGGTTTGTGCTTTTTACGTGCCACCAGCACAGGAGCCAGTCAAGTGGGCCTGGCATCGATCACGTTCGGATGGTGCTTTTTACGTGCCACTGGCAGGGGAACCAGTAAGGGGGTACTGGCCACAGCTACGATATTGCCTCCAGTAGAAAGGATTAGATTATAGACTATCAGGGGTAAGTTTCCGTTGTATTCTCTTGGATGGAAAAATCGTTCAACGAATGACGTGTTGCTTGTGGTTTGCAATTAAGTAGCGATGATTGAGTCCTGTGGTTAGGTGGTTTGAAAGGATAACATACTCTGTGGATCCTGTTATCGTGTTACAGTGAAAGTTAGTGTCACTGCTTGTTCTTAAGCAAAGATCAATTACTGGTTTACTCTATGTAACAGGAAATCATGAGTGACATCTGATCGCCATTAGTAAGCAAGGGATAAATAACACAAAGGAAACCACTTAATTGAAAGCGTCAGTTCCTCACACTTTTTCGTTGATTTTAAAACATTCTTTGGCATACATCGGTGCTGCACAGAAACATACAGAGTTCACGCACACGCGCGCGCAGATAAGAGCTAGTGTCCTGGAGGTTAGCGCGTTGCACTCACGTTTACAAGTTTCGGGGAATGATCGCCCCACCGATTTGTGTTCTTAAGCAACAGTACAAGTAATGTCATTTTGACAGAGGTGTGCGCTATTGTACAGCACGATCATTTGATCACTATAAAAATAAACACCTGTGCAGGCTCTTCAGCAAGAAATTTCAGAAACCACAATCTTTTCTTTGCGTCAGGATACGGCAGGAGAGTTTCCCAAATACACACACACGCACACACACACACACACACACACACACACACACACACACACACACACACACACACACACACACACACACACACACACACACATATATGTACACTTAAAATTGGTCATTTCAAGCATAGAGTTTGTAAACGCTATTATTGGATCGATCCAGTAACACTGATTATAATCCTATGCTTGGAATGACCAATTTCAATTACTATTGGAGCTTACACACAAGGTACGGGGACTTATATCTATACCATTCTGCTTAAATAATGGAACTGCAGATACAATATCCCTGCATACCTCACGTCTGTAAGCTTGCTTACCAACCAATTGGCTCTGGGTTTAGTCCCATTGCGTGGCACCTTGGGTAACTGGCTTCTAATATAGCCTCGGGTCGACCAAAGCCTTGTGAGAGCATTTAGTAGTTTGGTAGACGGAAACTGAAAGAAGCTCGTCGTATAAATATATATATTTATATATATATATATATATATATATATATATATATATATATATATACATATACGAAATGTTAAGGAGAAATCAAATAGGTACAATTTATATAAATACATATATTGCGCCATGGATAGATGTATATCAGTCTTTAAATATACAAATGCATCAATCATTAAAATATTAAAACATATTAAAAGGCAATTAATACATGAATATATAAAAAAATAATATACATATATAAACACACGAGATTAAGTTATCTAAGTGTAGATATATACAAGTATAGCTGTATAAAGGTATATAGGGAGATATTTAGAATTACAATCGTATTAAAAGGCGTTGTAAAATGGCGATGTAGTACGGCGTTGTAAAACATATTTTAAAATAAATATGCACTTAAGAGAAGGTGAATAAAATAAAGTCTTACAATATATGTTTATATAAATTGTTGAACCTATTTGAATTCTCCTTAACATTTTTTATATCTTCCGTCTCGGGCTTTTATCTGACCACTCCAAGCTACTGTCAGTACAATACACAAAGAAATTTTACTATACATATATACACACACACACATATATA
>NC_068990.1:28241463-28247278 GCF_001194135.2 Octopus bimaculoides | reverse complement strand
ATATATATATATATACATATATATATACGATAGACTTCTTGTAGCTTCCGTCTGCCAAATCCACTCACAGGCTTTGGTCGGCCCGAGTCTATAGCAGAAGACCCTTGCCCAAGGTGACACGCACTGCGACTGAACCCGAAACCATGTGGTTGACAAGCAAGTTTCTTACTACCGTGTTGATATATGTTAATGTGACTTAAACATCCGTGGGTCCGCAATGTACGCCCATCTCCTCAGGTGCATACAAGCACATATATATACACATACACACAAATATACATACACAGACATAAATACATACATACACACATACACCTTTCTCTCTCTTTTTTCTCCCTTTCTTTCTCTCTCTCTCTCTCTCTCTCTTCTTCTTCCTCCCTCTCCTTATATATGCCAATATGTAGTTCTAATTGCGAACACATCGAAGTAAACTCAGAGAAAACCGTTTTAGATGTTGTCATTGATACCCTAAGATGCTATATTGAATTTGTGGGTCAGTTTAGCTGATTCTCTCTATTCTTAGCAAAACTGGTTCTTGGCTTATAAAATTAAATAACGGGTATCTCCAAAAAGTACAATGAATGGAAATTTATCTCGGCAAGTAACTTGAGTTGATGAGAAAGAAAGAGAGAAGAGACAGAAGATAGTGTTAGGAGAATTATCTAATTAAAAACATTGTATATTTTATTTTAGTGTGTATTTAATATAATTTGCTTTATCTTATTGAGTTAAACTGTCTCTATTTTTTTAACACACTTTACTTCTTTAGGTTCGTTCATTCGTAATAGTGAAAGCCATTTATCATGTTGGTATTTGCTTTCAGTTTTCAGACGAGGAAAAACATCAGCGTCACACCGGCTTTTATGTTATCCTTAGATTGTTAAATTGAAGTCATCTGTGGTTTATCAAAATTGTTTCCAATAGTTCAATTAACTATATTCCAAAAGTATTGATTAATTACTGGCCGAAGAAACAAGCAAAACATTAATTGTACTAACATATGACCTTACGTTATGTTAATGGAGGTTTGTTGCACAAGTAAATGCAGTCGCTAAGATAAGCTGATAATGCATGCGAAAAAATGCATTGTGTATGGAAAGATTCCGAATGATTTACAGCGTAGACTCTCAAGAAAAATGTCTCGTATGTAAGGTCATTTGAAGGTTGTTGTAGAATACATGAAATGTCGGACATATTGGTCCATGATCAAGTTTTGTCGTTTTGTCTCACATTTACCAATCGATGAGAATTTCAATGTTGTGCAATTGTGAGATTGACAAACTAAATCATGGATTATAACACAATTTACAAATAAAATGAGAGTGGGCGTTTGGGTGAGAGAGAGAAGTAAAGAGAGAGAGAGAGTGTGTGTGTGTGTGTGTAAGAGACATAAATATTGGAGCAGACTGTTATATAGTTGTTAGTTAACATTAAGAAATCCAGAACGAAACAATACAAAGATCATGCCAGTTAAACAAAAGCTTAACTTTATCACATTGTCAACAAAAGGTCAAAGGGAAGCTCTGTAATAGTTGTTTGAAAACAATGAAATTTTAATTCGTGAATGATTCTTTTATATAATTATGGATCTGAACATAACAAGCTGCGATTTTTTCAGGTAGAAAGCATGATCTTCGTTGATAAGATGGAGCAGACACTAAAACTACATTCTTAAATCATAAAGTGGGGATTGTTAATATCTAATTTTTCAAATCTTCGAAATTGTTAAATATATGAGTAGCTTATTATTAATTTCTAATAAGCCTGTTTGCTACTTGCGACACCAGTGTCTGAAAAGAGGCTACTATTTTATGTATGTTGTAGCAGAGAGATCTTACTGGTAAATGGTGGCCGGACACTTCCCACTGATGATTTTTAGCAGAATTACCTGACATGGGAATTCCGGCTTCCTGACACACGATTATTGTCTGCTCCGATCAATGCATTGTTTTATGTGATGCATATATATATATATATATATATACATATATTAATATTTGGCAGAAAGCCGAAATAGAATAGACATGACAAGACCAAAGGAGAAGAGATAGGAAGGATCCTGAAAATTACCGATGAGGTTACAGAATATGCGAGGAGAGAAATCAGATGATAAGACTAAAGTGAAGATCAGATGATATGCATAATTATGAACTGTTAATTGAACGGTAGATGTGTATTTTTATATACCTTAACCAGCCATGTAATTGTCTTTTGTTAAGAGTTTCACTTCCAGCCGTTCTCGTCACATATGTATATGTATAGACGTATGTGTACTTAATAATGTACGTAAAGGGCGCACAAGCACACACACACATTCACAGACACATACATATTCATACACACAATGTGATGATACACTCATAGTATCAGACACAGTTACATGCATATAGTAAGAGAGACACATGCAGACATACATTCACGCATGTCAGTCATCACGTGTATATGCATGAGCAGATTTGTGTGTTTAATATCGTACCTAACGCGGAAACACAGACAGAGTGAAAGAGACATACACACTCATGCACACACATACTTACACTCACAGGCACATACAGACTCGTATATGTAACGTCGTCGTCATCGTGGTATAAAATATCAATAACTATCTCGTACTATCGACTGCGCAAACACACAATCTGACACATATACACTCATATAAAATGTCTTCTACTATAGGTCACTATAATGATTATGTGTTATATTGTTTTAATCGAAATGAAAAAAAATGACATGTTGATATTCATGGGGTGATGCATGTGTAAAATTTAGATGCAATCGGTTGGATAGTTCTCGATTCACACGGATAGATAGACACACATACTCAGTTTTAGATATATATGTATGTGTATGTATACGTATATATATATATATATATATATATATATATATATATATATATATATATATGTATGTGTGCCCTATGTGTAAGTGAGTGTGTGCATGTGCATACGTGTGTGTATTTATGTGTCTGTGTGTATATGTGTTGGTGTAAATATATATAAGCACACAGACATACGCACACACAGACACAGACACAGACACACACACACACACACACACACATACACACACACACATATATATATATATATATATATATATATATATATATACATACTTAAGCACGTACGTGTAGGGTCGTAGATCAGCGCACAATCACACGTATTAACAAAAGTACATTTGATATGGACATATCTCTGAAATTAATGAGTCGGTTTGCAGCTGCATGTGTCTTTTGCAGGAAGTTAGAGGAGCAACTAACGACTATGCTGTTTACGAATACAAGTCAACTCTACAAAGCAAATTCTTTATGATTGTTGATATATTTTAATGATATATAGTAGATAATTCTTTGTTATTGTAACGCAGAATGCTAACAATATACTTGTTCTTCGTTGTGTAATGCCTACCATTCGTGCCCAAAGAGGGATAATATTTTCGGAGAGTGTAATATTCCACGTTAAGCGCATTTAATGTGTTGAGTCAAGTGTTTGTCTTACTTAGGTAATTCATTTGATTTATTTCTCAAAAGCATCACAACATTCGAAGTAGAGACCATCATGTTGCACAGTCTGCAGTCACCTTTCTACTGCTTCTTTGACACACACACATATACATATATATAAGGTTAGTATATATAACCGTCTAAGGGATAAAAATATCCGTTATACTACCTATGCTAACCCTGGGCATACATATGCAAGCATATTATGTTCATAGGATACATGCAATGACAAAGATAAACATGAGTTTATCAGGAATCAAATTTAAAGTAAACAGAAAATGGAGAAATATTGATCAACAACAATTGACTTACATCAGTTACTTTTCCATACTTTTATTTATTTATTTATATCTACCCGTATAACGGTATTAATAACTAACCCTTTGTTTTTAAATTCAACCGACCAATTATATCGAACGCTGAACTTTGGTCAATCTCATTACGGGCAACAGGTGGTTGGACTTTACAGCATATCAGTAAATAGTTGAAATTAATTGTTGGGCACGTTATGATGATAAACTGTTAATTACTACTATACTTCAAAACGTTATGGCACACTCACTCACTTTTTGACTAAACCTATTGGCGTATCCCGTTATCGTAAATTTTTTGCTTTACTTTTTAATTAATTATCCACTCTATTATCCCCATAGAAAAATTAACCCACGAATTACTATTTTAAGTTTAGTCATCTACTTTGCAAAATGGTATGATTTAAATATATTAAACATTTCATTCCTTCACTCTGATGACGCTCCATATTCCAGATCGGATGTATTACCAAATATGATGATTATTATTTTTAGAAGTTTCAATGGCAATACATTGGAAGCAGAAACAGCTGTTAGATGGGCTACAATCTATTTGTATTGAATTAAAAAGTAATAATTGATGTTAGTCAATTTTTGTTGATCAATATCTCTCCATTTTCTATTTACTTTATATATTTATAATTATGAGAAATATATCAAATGGATATCCTTTAACACAGCGCAACGCATTAGCGCTTTTAAGGAGCAATAAGAATATAGGCAAGAATGGAGGACAAATTTCAAAGGTCAGGCCCCTTAATCAAATTAAATCACTGGCATCATACTCATATCCATATGAAATATCAATTCATGTACAAATATATACATCAGGAAAGCGTATAATACATAAATGTACCTGCTTTAAAACATTGGGTGTTAAGCATTCAAATTTTGAAAATTGATGACGAGATTAAAAGGTAGGAATTCAAGGAGCGGTGGTTGATTCCATTAATTTTCCACGTTTGATTCCCTCCAGTTCCCGAGGTTTAGTCCGGGACATTCGAGCAATATGACGTCTTGCGTAGTCTTGCTGCAGATGAGCTCACTTTCTTTTAACCAATGCCTGGTATGTTTGCTGTAAAATGGCATACATCTGCACCAGCTGTTTAGAGTGCAGGTTGGCATCAATGATTCCATCGTCCAGAACGAACTCGTATTCAATTATCCACCCGTAATTCCACCAAACACAGAGCTTCACCTTGTATTCGAAACGGCCATGTTTGGCGATATATTCCAGATGCTGGCCTTTGCTTAAACACTACTTGCTAAGATTGCATGCCTAGACTGCGGGAAAATATTTCACTCAGATTATTGTTCTGATTTATGGCTCATTGCCTTCGCAAATGATGCTTCATCAACTAAGCGAAGGTGGAAGATTCATTGAAGGAATTTTTCGCTGCGAAGATCAAGAACTAGTTTGAGCGTGGGATCAAATAACTGGCAGATGGGTGGCTTCAGACAGAGAAATACAATGGCCTACACATTTGACTCAACACAATATGTGTGAGAAGGACCGTGTATCCATATTTGTATGAGATAAAATTGTATCTATCTTAATACACACACAAACACATGTGCATGCACACACACATGCACATACGTACTCACACACTCATACACATACAGAGAATAGATTCTAAGACTTTCTAGTATATCACACTCCTCCAGATTTCAGTGGCAAACTGGCTGATATATATTTATGAATTACGAAAAAGATCGATAACATTGGAACCGTATTGAAATCCAATGAAGAGGAATGTCATAGCGAAGACGTCACAGCATGGAATGGATAAATGAAGCGAAATTCCCCCTTCTGCTATACTAACTCACATACACATGCATGCTTACGCACGCATACATACATACGTTCATAGAGCTGACAGATGATTGTCTCAATTCTATGTCAGTTGGCCCTTTTCTAAATATACAGAGACAGTAGCTAGAGAATCTATCCTTAACGCCAATGTAGAAGGAATAACAATATAAAGACCCATATATA
>NC_068990.1:28239753-28241453 GCF_001194135.2 Octopus bimaculoides | reverse complement strand
TATGTATATATGATAAATCCCGTTCTGTTTGTCTGTGTTCTTTGTGCGCTTATAACTCGAATATTTTTTCATCCGATCGCGCTGAAATTTTAAAGATGGACACATGAGTGAGCGGGGCGTTTCGTAATCTAAAAAGATTTTCAAAATTCTCAGTTTCAAAGAGAGAATCGAAACTTTTGTAATCTTTTTGTCCTGTTTCTTCCGCCATCCTGTTCATTAATCGACATTCTAAACAATTCATTTCTACGTTTTCACATTTACATGACAGATATATGTAAACAGAGCTTGCTGTTTGTAAATGCAGTCTCACTTTGATTTAAATATTAGACCACGAACAACCGTATACATTCCTGTGTTAATACACGTTTGTAAGCGGCTAAAAAATTGATATCACTATAACTTTAATTAATTGTAATCAACCACGTGCATTCGCGGTCAAATATGTTCTTACGGCTGTTTTTCGTGCAATAAACCAGCTGACATGAAAAACCACTAGGAAAAGGCGGTTCCTTTAAGTGAGCAAACAAGTGAAAATAAAGCAAATAAATAACTGATGATTACTCAATTTTCTGAAGACATTCTCAACAAAATTAAATTGAAAGTAGAGAAGACAAATTGATTGCTTGTAAAACGTGAAAAATGTTGGGAGTTACGCAGGGACTAATGATTAGGCTGTTGCACGCACGACTGTAAGTTTAGTCTTGATACCCGGAGCAAGCGGTGGTTGGAGACCTGGAACAAAACACTTTATTTCACATTACTTCATTCCACTCAGCTGAAAACCCTGCGACAGTAGTGTCCCGTTCATGGGGTATGTGGTAGTCTCGATCCGTTATATGCCATCAAAACTTAGCAACCGTCTCTATAAATACTAAAACTTGAGAGAGGACTCAATAAGTGTGACTAGACAATAAATGCTAATAAACCAAGATATTTGTATTTTAGTAACATTTTGCCATTTATTCCGATATTGAATTTCTTAAAACTTTATTTTTTACGGAGGTTAGTATATGCATTTAATTATATAATTTGTGAACAGTTACTTACTCAATTAAGTTTCATTCTATTTATTTGACAATGAATTTCATCACAAATTTCTTCTAACACATCTAACGAAACTGCTTACATATTTGCATGAAAAGTTTTACATATTATGCAATCGGTATATTAAATCTTGTGAATATAAATCTTCTTAACATCTGTACGCAGATGTTATATTTTTGTATTATTTGGCCGTTTCTAAATATGAATAATTTTTCTTAGATCTATATATCTCTCAACGAAATAAGGAAACACCTATACACAGATAATCGTTTTGAAGGTTTTTCACATTCTTTCATTCGTTTTTACTTTACGTAAACAACTATCAACCAAAAGAAAGTATCTTTACAATTTAATAATACCACTGTATAAAATAAAACGAATTCGTGACGGAAACAATTAATTTATAAAGACAGATATGATGTGACACTATCCTGCATACCTCATATATATTTCATATTCTTCATCTTAACAGCTTAACATGTAGAGGAATAGTTCACAACAAACTTAACCGGTGCTTTTCTAAATATATTGCTCCATAAGTGGTTTTAATGCATATAATTATATACGTAACTATTACACACACACACACACACACACACACACACACGCACACACATATATATACATATATATATAGAAATGTATATATATATATA
>NC_068990.1:28238724-28239702 GCF_001194135.2 Octopus bimaculoides | reverse complement strand
ATATATACATACATACATATATATCTGCATATCTATCTATCTATCTATCTATCTGCACACACACACACACACACACACACACACACACATACACACACACACACTATCATACACTGCATCTGCAAATGAAGAGTCTTATGTAAGTTACGCAATATTTTACGTGTTTACACTTCTGGGCATCATCTTACAACTTGGATGAATTTCTCAGAATACAGTTTTATAGATACTATATATTTGTATTATTTAAATAATACAAAACAGCAATCTAGTTTTTCAACATCATTTCCTTAAATTTGAATCGTTTCACTTTTATACATCAATCCCAAGAAAGACTCCTTCAAAACAATATTTACGCCAGCCTTTTTAAAAACTATGCACTGCTTGACATTGATTCCAATATTGTTTAAGATATTCTCATTATAATTTAATATATTTCGAAAAATCTTCCTTACTTTCTTTTCACCCGCACATTTTTGTACCGCTCATTGTTATCGTAAATACCCTTAGAGTTAGTTTTCTAATGTTACTTTCAAATAAGTTGCGAACATATATACATACACACATAGACACACAGACATAGATATGCACACACACACACACATACATAAAAAGAAGATAAGATTCCACAGATAACAGTTTAGGACAGTAGACTAAATAAATAATATCATACAAAATATCTATCTTTATAATATTTTCCTAAGAAACTCTATTATTTTTTTGTTGGATTATTAGTTTCCCATCTTCGACCGTCTTCCCATTTTGTAGAAATAACAAAAATTTATTTACTCTCTTCTATTCTCTAATCAGGGATAGGTGAATAATATCCTCGAAACCAGACGAAAATTTAATTCACTATGAAATTTATACAATGATTTTAATTCATGCTATTAAGAAGAATACGAATTCAAAAAGTATTCTCTTTAAAAAGAATGTTTGCTTTCAGATTTTAATTTGAAATTTCTAGTCTTAAAGTTGCTG
>NC_068990.1:28231235-28237011 GCF_001194135.2 Octopus bimaculoides | reverse complement strand
ATATATATATATATATATATACATATATGTGTATATATCCCTGAAGCGAGGCCAAGTTATCAGCGTCACTAGGGCTCCTCACATGTATTCTCGAAGCATTTCACATATTTTTGCAATACTTCTAGTTCCAAATGGTTTATTTTTGTACATGTAGCACTATGTCTTCCTCCATTTCTAAGTTAAAGGTGAAAGTAAAGTAATCCTGCAAAACACAGCTGATCTCTACACGTAGACGCAAAGAATAGCAGCAATGAAATTACGACAGTGGAGAGCACAACAAATATCAGTGATCAGACTGTCACCTGTAACGTTGACAAGAGATGCCAGTTAGTCTTTTACACCTATCAGGCTCGTTTGTATTGGCCCGAGTTGCTGGATAATTTTGCGGTCCTTTAAAAATATTGTAGAACGGAAACTTTTCATTGATTGGAATTTAAATTCTAATCCGAATGGAAATTTATTGCTTCAAGAAAACATTGAATTTGAATTACTTTTTATTCTCACGATTATAGATAAGAACTTGGGTTTTAACTTCTGATCCCGAGTCTGGGGCGCGTGGACGATGTCGAGAGAACGTCTGCTACGAATGATATTTTTTGACACAGGGCACCTCTAGGACGACCGCCAGATGCTGAGCGAAAATAAATAAACTGCGATCAGCCTCAATAAAAGGAACCCATTCGCTGCAATTACATACTTGATGTCAGCGTTGGTAGAAATTAAATCAGGTTGTAAATGCACGTTCTCTTTACTAAATTTTTACTCTGGAGCGCCGGAGTTGCCACTGGTATATACATACATATATACATACATGCATGCATATATATACATAAATACATACATACATGTATATATATATATATATATATATGTATATGTGTGTGTGTGTGTGTGTGTGTGTGTGTATATATATGTGTGTGTTTGTGCGTGTGTATGTATCTATGTATGTATTTGTATGTATGCATATATGTCAACAAATTTGGTTCGATTACTACGTCTGCTGATAAACTTGAGCAGTGATACTTTTTATTACAACCTGATTTATAAAAAAACGATCGTTACGAAGTCTTTATAGGTATATATGCACATGTATATCTATTTCCTTTATGTGTAACCATATAAACATTCGTACCGAACGCAGTAATGAGTTATTATTGTTGAATCAAGCCACCCATTTACAAACGAATGAATATATATAACTCTGTAAGTCAATTGTGAAATGCAGGCATTTACTGACTCATCCTTTATAAACACTTAATGAACGAAACTACATTCACTTTTGATGTAATGCACACACTTCTTTCATTTTTGTTTTACAGTTGAACTGAAGTGTCGAAAGCAGCCTCAAATTCTGAGGGAAACCTCGATTTCATAAATGTCATGTCATTTTTATTAATGCCTTTTATTCCTTTTATAAAATTACGAGGGACACATTTGTCAGAGGCATTACCCTACCAATGTGATGATCATTCATTCAAAGTGATGATTTTTCATTACCTGTTTATTGCTCCTTTTCGCGTTCACTCTCTCTCCCACTCTCTCTCCCTCTCTCTCACTATCGTTCCCTCATTCACGCTCTCTCTCACTCTCTCAGACACACACAAACACAGAATGTCACACCCTCTCTCTCACACACACTATCTCTCTATCTATCACTGTCTCTTTCTCATCACGAATGTTTTAGGTAAATATGGTGTTAAAAGCACTAATGTTTTGGAAAGAAAAATATTTATCCCTATAAATATGTGTATGTATGTATGTATGTAAGTATGTAGGTAGGTAGGTGTTTGTGTATGTAATTATTTATGTATGCATGTATGTATGTATGTATGCATGTACATACATACATGCATATGTTCACAAACACGCAACATACATATATCCCAACTCGCAGGTGTGTCTGTATTCGTCAATATGTATTTTCCTGGCACGCTTCTTCTTCAAAAGAACAAACTGAATATTAATTATTCTACTACCATTAAGTTTATGAGCCGTTCTAATATTATTGATGGTTATAATTGCTGAAAGATTTTTCGATATCTTTCAGCTACGCATCCGTTGTTGCCAGGCAAGAGGCGTTTATTATATCATTCTCTAATCCTTCATGTGATACAAATGTCCTGTCAGATGAGAGATACATCTCACTCATAAATGTACAGTGTGAATAATTGGTGACAATTTTCTTTCAGTTCGTAGCTTCTGCCATATTTAATTGTGGGATCTCTTTTTTCTATCTCAAGCACGTCAATTGAATAGGGTTCATACAAAATTACAGGTGTTTTCAAGAATTACCTTTAGAAGCTTCGAATTCCATGTAGTGAGTTGGAACCTCGATACATTTTACCGAAACCGTTCCCACATCTTTTCTTCTCTGTGCACACTATAACAGTAAGTATTTTTGCATTTGTGATTGTACACACTGATAGATCAGCTAAAGAAGGCCCGTGGTTTAGTGATCAGGGTCTATGGCCTACGATCGTTCGGTATTGAATTCAGTTGCGGGTGACGCGTTGTGTCCCTGAGAAAGACATTTTATTTCGCGTTGCTCCAGTCCATCTAGCTAGCAAACATATGTTGTACCAGTATTACAAAGGGGCCACCCTTGTCACATTCAGTGTCGCGCTAAGTCTCCCTCTGGGATTAAAAACAGAAAATGTGACTATATACGGAAATAGATCAGATCAATATTTACCGAAATAATTGAAACATTTTTATCCTCTCGGAATGCATTTGTAATCTTTTTTAATGTACTACAATAGATCAGGTTTATATAAAACCTACTTTTGTTGCTAGTGTATCTTATGAGGATCGAAATGTTTATCCGCAGTTTTCGAAAACACACGGAAAAATCTGACTGCGTAAGTAGTAAGAACTGTCTCGAGTCTTACGATTGACACGACCGTTTATTTGGTTTCCACGGCGTATAAACGATCGATATTAAAGCACAGCCACTGAGCAGGACGCCAGTCTGTCGCAGGGTTAGTTATTTAGAGATGAGTACACGAGAGTAACGTGAAAAGAATGATTTTACTAAAAAAATTACGTAATGCCTAGTCCAGGAATCGAAACAACGGTATTATCGTTGTGACCGCAATATCCTAACCACTAGGCCACGCACCTTCATATGGTTACGTATGTATGGCTATGAACAATTTTTAATTTTATCATGAAATGGTTATTTCTTGAAATTGAGCAAGTGAGACAGAAAAAAATATTTGCAGCTGTGCTAAGTAAGCCATGACAATTTTAAACGTTAATATTTTATCTAATTATGTATGTATGTATGCATGTATGTATGTATGTATGTATGTATGTATGCATGTATGTATGTATGTATGTACGTACGTAAGTATGTCATTATTCAGTTTATTTCAAGATTTCTTGCTAATTAAGAACCGTTTTCCAACCTAGATCCAGGGCTCCTTCATTGGAATTTCCACATCAACAACAGCGTATGTATGTATGTATGTGCTGATTTGTATGTTTTATTTATGTATTCTCATGAATATAGTTGCATATCTAGGCATGCTCATATATGTTTAAATGATACACTTCTGGAAAATTTTATCGATTTTTGAAGTTACAATGATGAATTAGATCTGTAGTCTTCGAATTAGGAATTAGCTTTCTGTATGTGTGCATATATGTATGTGTGTATGTATGTTGTCTTGTGTTTTCAATTATTTAAATTCTTCCCTTAATGAAAAGGCTCGCTTCTCACAAAGATACAAAGCTCCATCTTTGATAACAAAAAGAATGCCACATTTCAAATTTGAGAAAAGTCGTGCATAGATTTGTTGTTCCACTTACAGATTGTGATTGCTAAGAGCGAGTTAGTGGTTATTTTCTTCTGAAAACCCTAACTTAACCAGATTATCATTTAGGCATTTCCTCACAAAACCAAGGGCACGAATTGTTATTCGTGTCATGAATGTAAATTTATAATCTGGACATAGAAACTGGGCGTTTCGAAGTTGTTGTCAATAATTTTTCTATTTCTCGAAAATATATATACATCACCAAGGCAGCTGACTTCTAAGACGGTACTTACTTTCACTTGTCTGTCACAAACAACACTATCCAGCTAGTTATCTTTATACTTAACATATGTTTTTTATGGTAATGCTCCACCGGTATTTCTTGGGTTGATGGTTGTATATGTATGCAATGGTAGAGGAGTTCTGTATATTGATTTCGAATGGCATTGTATTTTTTTTTTTTGCAATAACGTCATCTCACACAGAGAGGTAATAGAATGATGACATTTTTTTTTGCTAGCTGCTGATCACATATGTGATACCATCGCCAGAAGTATGATATAATCTACATTTCTGTTGTATATTGGAGCTCCAACGGCTTCACTGTCTCATGTGTCTATCAGGCATTTCGGAACAATCACTTGTTCTTGGATTGCAAATGCATAAGCTTCGAACGGTGATGTAATGCAATGGCCACGAGTCCATGAGAGGCTTCGCTTCATCTCGATATTACATGTTTTTCAAGACTTCTTGAAATATACGAGCGCATGTTTTTTTTTTAATATTCTGAGCGTTTCACATCCGGGTATTCTTTGAGGTATGTAAGTCCGGCTGCTTTCAGGTTGTACGAGACGTCACCAGGAAAACAGGACTTCCTGATGACTCGCTGCTGACACATAGGATATTGGTCACTTCATTTTACAGTTCTATTTTTAGTGTATGTATGTATGTATGTATGTATGTATGTATGTATGTGTGTATGTATGTATGTATGTATGTATGTATATATGTAAGTATGCTTGTGTGCACTTATGTTAATGCATGCATAGATACACGACAGAAAGAAATGACTCAGTAGTTGTCATACAAAATTATAGAATTTAATACGAGACTTCTCAGGAGAGTTTAGAATTCAAAACCACGTTTTACGACAAATGAGATTAAGAGGAAAATAAAATGAAAAAGAAAAAATGAAAAAAACTTGGCTTTCACACACACACACACAGACACACAGACAGACAGACAGACGCGCGCACACACACACACACACACACACACACACACACTTGTTGAATAACAGATCGTTTAAACTTACGAAATCTTCAGCGGTCGGTTTTCAGAAACTCGTGCACATTATGTAAGGATTGTATTTTCTGAGTTCTTTTTATTTACATGGCATTATTCTACGTTAAATTTTTCCTCTCTTCCTTTATTATTATTTTTTTTTACTATATATCATTCCTAACCCCTACATATTTCTCAGTCACCTATCTTTTAAACTATCAAAAACAATCTAGAATATCATTCAACACCAGAAACTCTGACAGTGGTGAGAGTGTACCAGGGCCCTGGCATATAACATGAGCTTTCATTGCTATCGATCAGTAGATATTACGCGTCGTTCACATGTTAATTCAGTTATTGATGTCTACAAGATTCTGTTAGTATCCACCCTAACAGCTTCGGAGTCGCTGGAGAGTGCGAAGGCAGGAAAAAAAGGCGTTTCCTAAAGTCCGTTTCATTCATGTGAGACATTGATTATGAAGCTGTCTCTAGCAGAGCGTAAATAGTTTCTAACATCTATAGTACACAAACTGACGAGTGAAAGTCAAATAACCAGAATTTGTTGGAAGTTGTTATGGTAACATATTCAATTCACCACCTAGGTATTTTTTTCTTTCCCTATCCTCTCTCTCTCACAGACAAACGTACATGCATACATACATGCATGCATACACGCACACGCACACACACACACACACACACACACACACACACACACACACACACACACACAC
>NC_068990.1:28228957-28230955 GCF_001194135.2 Octopus bimaculoides | reverse complement strand
CACACACACACACACACACACACACACACACACACACACACACACATACACACACACAAATATAACGCAGACTGTTAGATGGATGGATCCTCTGAACTTTCAATACGAGAGAACAGGAGAAAATTATAGTCAGTCTGTTGGACTTCTGCTCCAAACTACGGTCACCACAGAATGTAAAATTAATGGTGAAACTCGAAGCAACCGAACGTAGCTAATCGAAGGAAACCGTTTCGACGCATCGTAATAGTTATTACGAAAGACTGAAAGTGTTAAAACCCTTCTCCGTAGAACGCAGCGGGAAAGATATGCAGTGATATACATAGTGGTTGACAATAAAATCTTTCACTGTTTCTCTATAATCGGTTGTGCTATTGTTATACAATTCTCATATACTCGATTGAAAGCAATCGGCTGCTTTCCTCAATTTGTTTTATCTTAGAGAACTGACAGAATGGTTAGAGCGTCCAACGAAGTGCTTACCGGTATTTCTTCCTACTTGACGTTCTACATTCAAATACTGTCGAGGGGGTCCTGTACCATCCAATCGTTCAGGGTCTATAAAATAAGAATAAGCTGACCACTAGAACCAATGTAATCAACTTACTCCCTTTGCTTGGTTTGTACCATATTTCAAAAGAATCGTTAGCACGCAGGAGAATATGCGTAGCAGCATTTGTTCTGATGCGTTATCTATTCTGTATTTGATGTAACTGATTCTTAATGCTTGCTCTGGGGCAGCACAGATCAGAGCCTCCGTTTCCGGTTTTAAATCACCTTTAGTCAACGATAGCGAGCCATCTTTTTGCTGTGTCTGTCTTACCTGCAACATCCCTATGTAATTGACTATGCATTCTTTTCTTTATCCACCTATTTTCAGTTTCATTCATTCTCAATTCCTTGTACAGTGCATTATCTTTGCAATCATCAATCCTACACAAGCTTCACGTTCTTACTTCCAATAATAGCGATTCTGTAGCATTCTTGACATACCATGCTATATTGTTTGCTTCTGATATAACGCTACGTTCGCATCCTCATTTTCCTTGGTACATACAATCTGTCTTTTTGGGTAAAGTATTCCATATCTAGTCAGCAACTTCCTAGTCTTTCTGTCTAAGCTGTATAGTTCGTCTACAGACCATGCGATTTACGCTGCTCCATATCTGGAGAGTGAAACCACCCTGGTGTTGATAATTTCAACCTTATTCCGTCCGTTAAATTTACGTAGCCCATTATACACATCATGACTACCCGTCTGATAAGGGTAGACCAGGCAATTGTATCACAACCTAATGCGCACGACATGGTGATCTCATAACAAGATAAACAGCGCATGACCTCGTAGGCGGGGCCCAGTTAGAATTTTCATCAGGTCGAGTAGCCCATCCCACTCAAAAGGTCCCTGAATAAGGGTGTTTAAGGATGTTGAACACAACACCCATATTTCCAAAGGTGAATTGTCCAAACTCCCAAGAATTCCTCTCAACACATGGCTATGATGCACCCCCACTACTTCTGCTCATAATCAGAGATGCACATATCGTCAGCCACCAAGGGACATGCTCAACTGGTTATGGTCAAACAACTGACAAGCGAATCTGTGGTATTGAGCAGAATATTTGTTGTAGCCCATCTTTTAACACTCATCATCATTATTATTATTATTATTATTATTATTTTATGTTTGACTTTTGTTTTGCATTTGTACAAGTTGGATCCGAGTCTCACCCAGAGACCTCAAGAGACAACAAGTTAAAAGTTCATGTAGGTGTTATGCCTAGGGTACCATATATTTGAATTTGTACAGTTTTGTTCAAGTGAATGTTTAAGAAACCATAAGAAAATTATGTGTTTGCTTTAAAATTTGAGATCACATAGACAGTATTTTACGTAGGATATGGGCAGTTCCCATGAGCACTATCTTTTGAACTTCAGCCATTTTGGGGTTTCCTGGAATCTGATCTAGGTAGTAATCAGCCCGTTTCGCTGTCATTCCCA
>NC_068990.1:28227593-28228947 GCF_001194135.2 Octopus bimaculoides | reverse complement strand
TATTATTATTATTATTATTATTATTATTATTATTATTATTATTATTATTATTATTATTGTTATTATTATCTTCTTTCTTCAAATTTTCTTCCATTTCTCGCCGAGTGTTTTCCGTACACCTAGGGCAGAGAAACTCATTGTATGCATTCCCAGTTTACACACGCAAATTCACAGGTAAAACATGTATTTAAGAAAACAAAAAAAAAAAAATTCATGAATGGATGTTGTTTTCACAGCGATAATGCTCTTCTCAGTACATGAGTCGTTCCAGTTATCACGATTTTTTGCACTTCCTGTTATTATTATTATTATTATTATCATTATTTCTGTTGTTGTTGTTGTTATTGTTGTTGTCGTCGTCGTCGACTCATGGATTGTGGTGTTTTTGTTTGGTCATTTCTTTCTACCCTTCTGTTCTGGTTCTGTGGGCAGTGAAACCATAAGTGGGCCGTTGAACCCCAATCGTAGCACCCCGGCACCTCGGTACCTTGGCTTTGAAGGAAATTTTCGAAGAAATTTGCTAACACAAAGTTTTGTATCACCCCTAGAATGAGGCTTTGCTTAACAAACGACATCCCCAACCCCACCCACGAGCGGACAGCTGGCTTGCAAAACGATTTAACTAACAAAATACAGTATAGAACCTTTTATAACAAGTTAATTAAAGAACTTACAACGCTCTAGAAACACAGCTAGGCGATACTGATACTACTACTACTACTACTACTACTACTACTACTACTACTACTACTACTACTACTACTACTAATAATAATAATAATAATAATAATAATAATAATAATAATAATAATAATAATAAGAAGAAGAAGAAGAAGAAGAAGAAGAAGAAGAAGAAGAAGAAGAAGAAAATATATAGTGCTCTTTTGTATTTATTTCTTCCCTGTTCAGTTCATCATAAACATCATCAATAACACATTTACACCAAGCTACAAAACAAACGTTCTTTCATCACAGAACCTATGTCAGCCCCCACATTGCTGGAACACTTAAATGTCCAGAGGCAAACGTCCAGCAAATATTTTGGCTTTGCGTTAATCACTTTATTCAGAAAACGCGAACAATTGCGGAAGAGTAAGGCCTACTTGGAACAGAGTCGACTTTTGATTTCTTTATCGCTTTTAATGCCTCGAAATAAAAAAAAACACCCCAGAAAAATCAAGTAAAATAAAAGCATGATCTATGAAATGTGGGATAGACTTACGTTGTAATGTGTTAATTCTTAACAACTTCAATTATCTCTTTCACATCTACATATAAACGAAAACAACCAACATGTAGATACACACACGCACACACACATATACATGCATACATACATACATACATACTTACA
>NC_068990.1:28224983-28226855 GCF_001194135.2 Octopus bimaculoides | reverse complement strand
TATATATATATATATATATATTTATATTTAAGAAATTACTGTGGATAAGGCTACATGGTGTTCGATTGAAAAGAAATGAAACATACACATTTAAGTACAGGGGATAAGTAACATGACCAAATACAAAAAGAAGATAACTCGTTCATCAGTTGTTGACTGCATTTTTCACTCGTTGGTGATATCCTGTACTTATTGTGTATGTTTTAGTATTTTGTCCTGTACTTATCTCCCGCGAGTTTACGTATTTTTCTGTTGTTGGTGATGTCCTGCACGTAACGTGTATTTTTTAATATATTTATATATCTATCACCCTACGCCCGTTATCTGCGCCTCCGACGCTTGTGCAGCCGCGGCCAGGATTTCTAGACCCAGTCCCAGTACTTTGTCCGCCCGTTCGTGCATCGAGGATACCCATCCACCCTTGTCCAAAGTGCCCCTGCCCGCGCTTGTCTAATCGATCGCAGCACCGCTTTCTCTCCTTCCCCACACCGATCCTCCAATCCATCCTCAGCCTCTTTTAAAAGCGCCAGTAACCTACGCGATCAACTGGTCCGTAGCACCTTCTCCTCTTCCATCCCAGCCTCACCTTACTCAAGATCCCGTTGCCACTACTGTCCTTTCATCACGAACACCACCTCCCTCAGTGGTTCCAACCAGCACACGCTCCACATTAGAAACGCCTTGTCCTGCATTTCTTCCAGCCTTATATATTGCATTAGATGTAATCTCTGCAACAAAATCTACGTTGGCAAGACGGGCCGCCGGCTGGCCGACCGGTTCACAGAACATTTGCGAGATGTTCGGCTACGTACGAACACCCGCGTTGCCCATTAATTCCGCTTTGCCAACCACTCCACCTCTGCTATCTCCGTCTTCGGCCTCGCCCTCCACTATGGATTCACACACATCGACTCCGCCTGGAACAGAGTTACATTTTCAGTCTACAGACTCAGATTAAACAAAGTATAAACAAAAATTACTATGTGACACACAGAAATGTCATACGTTATCATAATTATGTCAATATCAAGAGCAAATACATACACAGTCATACATAAACACATCATACGTGATCCTATAAGGCGAAGTATCACCTAATTCCTTGAACCACCTTCTTGACTTAGCAGCAGAATCGCCTTCAAATGGCATGGCGCAAAGGCCTTAACCCATTAAATCCCAGAGTACTTAAATATCTGAATATTACTTTTAAATTCTTACAGATGATTGAAAGTAGGTTAAAATGAAAAAAAATTATTAGTAAAACTCCTTTACTTCAAGTAGAAATGGAAATAATTGGTGTCCTATAAATAGGACACTGATATAGCTTATTTAATGTTCAGATTTAGTGTCCTATTTATAGGACAGTGGGACTTAATGAGTTAATATGTGAAACACTAATGTACAAATATGTTTCGAGATCATTTCTCAAACGAGAATGGTCGCAGATGCAATGTGTTAAATCATATGTCTAGACGGTGGGATCTGAATTGTGAATGAACGACAACATAAACAAAACACTATATTACTTGCGTTGCCTGAAAAAGAACTGGATAACAATGACTGATATTAAATAGTTCGCATATCAGACAACAGTACAAAATAAAGCGTTGCACGAGGGAGGAGACCTAGTGGTTCAAGACCAGACAGAAACGTGACTTGTCCAGCGACTAATGGTTTTTTTTCTTTTCTTAATGTGTTTTTATTCTTTATTTCTCATAAAAATCACTGACAAGGTAACATATACCTTAGGAATGTTATTCGACAATAACATCAAGTTTAGAAATCATTACACACACGCACACACATGCAAAAACACGATTACACATAGACACATATGATAATAGATCTACGTACATACGTGTTTATATATGT
>NC_068990.1:28222111-28224300 GCF_001194135.2 Octopus bimaculoides | reverse complement strand
TATATATATATATATATATATATATGTGTATGTATATGTATATATATATAACAGAAGAAAATCACTGTAAATAACAGACCAGTAATTATTTAAAGCAAAAAAGTTGAATTCTGGTCATAGAGTTACCAAAGGTTTCGTAGCCACGAAAGCATCACCCTTTTGGACAACTCATCAAACTGTATACAGAGACAAAAAAATAGACCTTCTACCACGCGGACATGAGGAAAGGTATAAACATTTTAATGACGACGGGTTATCTCCCCAGGGACTAAAATACCTTAACAGACCCGGAATACCCTAACCAGTAAAGAGGGAGATTCAGTTTTCCAGTAGGCAGCACTTGACATGGAATCATTTATACAAAACTTCTTTATGACAATTCACTGTGCAGGTAATTGGGAAACAACATGCTGTAGCGCTTGGCATTCGCGCCAGAAGCTCAAATACGAACATGGCAGGGTGTTTGAGTGTGAAACTGAGAACAATGCAATAACTGTCCAGTTGGAGGCGAAGAAATCATCTATGAATCTATGGTGAAACCTAAACCTGCTATCCGCATTACCAGGAATGTACCACCCATTAGCAATAATAGCAGATTAACCAGGTCTCACGGCAGTAAATCTCCACTACCAGAGATGATGACCAGTCCGGAACCAGCAAAACAGAGGAGGTAACCGATAACCCCACTACCACCGTCACCGCTGAAGAAGGACAAACCATTATCATGACACCGATAGAGTGACCACGCCCTCACCATATGCTTCCATCAGTACAATCGCCACACCTAGAGATGATGACCAATCCATGACCAGCGACACAAGCGGTATCCGGCGCCCTCAGTATCACCACCACAGACAGCGACCACACAATTATCATCGACAGCGATGGGATGTAAATATTTTTACTCGAATTACCTAAAATCTTGAAAAATAACTGGAATACCCACAGCTGTCTGGGCAGATATATGGATGGATAACTGATAAAAGAAATGTTCATATTGAACAATCGAACCTGAAAAACGGTCTTATCAAACTGAAGACCTTTACGTCAATGGTTTCCCTCTCTCTTTCTTTTCCTTATTTAACTGCTGCACATGCCTAGGGACTGACGAATATAAACCGCAGAATGGGTTGTTAACAAAAACCGGGTAACGAAATATAAAACCAGACAAATTATATAAATATCCAGTTCTTCCCTCTTACAACAAACTAACGTCTAATATTGCAGTGGCATGTGTAGTACTTGCACTTATACTAGCTTTCAGCATACACTTCATTACAGAGATCCCCTCCAGAGTCATGAAAATCCATAAGAACTGTCCAAATCGGATATGCAATCTATGTGGGTGACTTTTCAAAAGATTGTCTGATTTTAAAAGCCACATCAGACACCATGATGGATCTAAGGTGTAGGTACAAGAGGGGATCAAACTCTGCATAAGGAGTAGATAACCGCCATATATATAAGTAATTATTCGGACTTTCAGTATATGGTCAGTAGTATCTGTCTCTGTTTAGGTAACCTGATGTCATCTACAGTTTTGATAAAAGTGTCACTGGATTTACCTCAGGTATTCGGAAGTGGTCGTTGAGTTTATGATGAAGGAAGGAAACTGAAAATGGAGTTCACGAGAGTCTTTATTCATCACAACAATCGTTTCGTCTTATCCTGTATCACTCTCTTGTAGGTGACATACTGTGCATCTGGTTGTGTTGCATCTCATCAGGTGTTTTATTCATATCATTATAGCCAATAACCTACTGGTAACAAAGACATGCCAAGCGAAACCGAATTTATTTAGCCAGGTAACTTCTCTAAAACAAGACACCCTATGAGATGTCTTATGCACTGGAAGGGTTCGATGGGGGATGGATCGAAACGATCGTTGTAAGGAATAAAGATTCTCGTGAACTCTAATTCTCGTTTCTCGCATTCTTTATATATATGTGTATGTGTATCTTGATAATTTGCTTGCTGAATTGCGCGTTCGTTTCTCTTTTATCCATCTGTGATTTCATTTTTGATCTTCTATATAAATGAAGATATTTCCTCCGTCTGGCTGTTCCTCTTTCCGCAAAACGAAAAGTTATATCGCAGAACTGTTATTTTAACGAGTTGTGTCCACTTATCATCCGATGATTAATAATAAATATATATGCAATATATATATATATATATATATATATATA
>NC_068990.1:28209843-28220788 GCF_001194135.2 Octopus bimaculoides | reverse complement strand
ATATATATATGCATACACACACATATGGATGTATGTTTGTATGTCTGTATGTATGTGCATGGTTGCGTATTCGTATATATATGTACGCCTCCCAAATTCTGCTGATATTAAGTGACTTCTTAAAGTGTTATGACAAAGTAGTAACGGTTTTGTCACATTTTTTTGTAACATGAGTGATAATAACACTTTCAACGTTGAAATAAACAGGTGCATTTCCAATTACCTGGCTTAAGTCCATGAGCTTCTTTCAGAGTGACCAGTAATATTTTGTAGGGGAAGTTTCACCTGGTGCAGTCTAATTGTTGTCTAGGCTTAATATAATGATAATCATAGCATGGGAAATGAAATGATTTGTTATCTAAAATTTTTGGAAAACCCTGATGCAAGCAAGGTCATACTATTGTTTTTACACGTATTAATTATTTTATTAATTAATAGCAAAGATACAATATTTCGTTTTGCAACCATAATGTACTACGAAGTATATTACAGGTTTACAAGTCAATGCTGTGCATTGCCTGTGTGTTAGCAGTGCGATGTTCTCATTTTACAGAAAATCTGTAAAGTTAAACTTAAAAACATATTAAAGCGTACTTCTCGAAACTTAATCCTTTCTCTGCAATAAAAGTTTTGGGGAACAGGGGTTATATTTCTATTCTCCTTGCTTGTGCTGTCTACATTTTCGTTTCATAATTAAAAGTAAAATATTTTCACAATAAGCGATTTCTCGGTCGAGGAAGTTATACATGTCTTGCTTTATATTTTCAGATAATAATATAGTTATAAAGTAGTTGTATCCTGTTAATTTAATGTGACAGTCCTACGAGAGGGAATAATACTACTGCTATTTAGCCCTAGGAAGCTGCGCCGCTTCGTGTCGACCTTGATACATTTCCTGTGTCCTTATGTTTACAAGGGGGAGACAAGCACCTCCACCCAGCTAAGCCTGCATTCAGAGACATGTTTCTGAGTCATTGCTCGTCATCAGTCTGGAGTAGCATGACTTGCTAGTTGGAGATGCCTGTCAAGCTCTTCTGTCTACCAAACATAAGGACACAGTAAATGTGTCAAGGCCGACAGGAAGCTTTGCAGCTTCCTAGGGCTAAATAGCAGTAGTATTATTCCCTCTCATGCGACTGTCACATAACGTTGACAGCATACAACTACTTTATCGTATCACTTCTGTATAAATCTCTCTGAGAGATTTAGAAATGTATTTTTTCTAATTTAGCTATAATTATTTGGAAGAAGACCAGAAATTTCAGCGGGGCGGAGGTTAAGTGAAGCACACTAGGTACCAAAGCTCGACTGCACCAGGTACCAACGCTTAACTGCTTGGCTGATTCTTATTTTATTGGTCCTCAATGCCTGAAAAGCAAATCCAGTCCCTACAAGATTCGAGATCAGGATTTAAATACATGAGAAATAGGAGAAAGCACTTCCAGTGTGTTAATGATTCTGACAGCCCAGCGCCTTCCAGGTATTAGCATAATGATAAATAGTTTATATATGAGGGACAATTATTTACTTAAGCTGACTGAAACATCTGTTGCTATCAGTGATTGGTTCCTCTTATATCGAATTTCCAGAGACGAGAACGATTTTGCCGCACGTGTATGTGTTAACGTTGCTACTTTGATAATGGCACATAAACGTCTTCCATAAATCATTGAGGTGTACCAACTAAAATACGAAGAGGAATATAAATTAACTAATGGATGATTTTAAAACGATAATAATGAGGAAAATGATATGACTGTTCGTGTAGCCAGTGATAATAGCGATGGAAAAACTAAGTTTAATGCATGAATTTTTTTTCGCTTTGTGTAGAGCATGAACTCAACTTTACTAAGTGCCAGTGAAGATGAAACACGCTTTCATACGCACGCGCGCATACACACGTACACACAATCACACACACACAATCAGACAGACACACACACACACAAACACACACAAGCACACACACACACACACACACACACACATACATGTTTATGTACAGGCATGGCTGTGTGGTAAGAATCTTGCATCATTAAGGCGGTGAGCTGGCAGAAACGTTAGCACGCCGGACGAAATGCTTAGCGGTATTTCGTCTGCCGTTACGTTCTGAGTTCAAATTCCGCCGAGGTCGACTTTGCCTTTTATCCTTTCGGGGTCGATTAAATAAGTACCAGTTACGCATTGGGGTCGATGTAATCGACTTAATCAACTTGTCTGTCTTCGTTTGTCCCCTCTATGTTTAGCCCCTTGTGAGCAATAAAGAAATAGGTATTTCGTCTGGCGTTATGTTCTCAGTTCAAATTCCGCCAAGGTCCACTTTACCTTTGATCCTTTCGAGGTCCATAAATTAAGTACCAGTTACGCACTGCGGTCAATCTAATCGACTTAACCCCTTTGCCTGTCCTTGTTTGTCACCTCTATGTTTAGCCCCTTGTGGGCAATAAAGAAATGGGAAGCTTGCATCCAATCCACACGGCTCCGGGTTCACTCTCACTGCGTGGCACCTTGGCCAAGTGTCTTCCACTATAGCCTTGGCTGGCTGAAACATTTTGAGTGAATTTGGTTGACGGAAACTGAAAGAAGACCGTCGTATATGTGTGTGTGTGTTTTCCCACCCCACTGCTTGACAAGTTATGTTGGTATGTTTACGACCTCGTACCTTGGTGCTTTGGCAAAAGAGACTGATAGCATAAGTACCAGGCGTAGTAAAAATAAATCCTGGGGTTGATGTATTCAACTAAAATTTCCTGGAGGTAGTACCCCAGCATGACCGAAAGGTGTTCATAAGCCATTTAAAAAGACACAAAAACCGTTAGATTCACTTCAACATTTAAATTTAATTTTTCAAAATATTTTTGTCGCTTTGAAACCGCGACCTGTTTACTGACAAAATTCCATGCTGCATCTCGGAATTTTGTCAGTGAATACGTCGCGGTTTCAAAGCCACGAAAATATTTTGAGAAATTAAATTTAAATGCTGAAGTGAATCTAACGGGTTTTTGTATTTTTAAATGGATTATAAACACCTTCCCCGCTGCATTTGGTTTTGCTTCAGCACCCGATCTCAGATCAAATCACTTGCTATGCAAGTACATCTCCGTAACATATATATATATATATATAAAGTCCTCTGCCTCATGAGGAAGATTATGATGCAGTTGTAATGTATACAGTGTAAATATTGTTTGAAATGTGAAGATTTAGGCTATTTGTTGTCGAAGATTTGACAACGAGAGCTACGAAATTGAGTCAATGATATGTATAGTGCTTCTTAATGCAAACATTCTAATTAGAAATCGATTTGTTATGTAACATAAGAATTACTAATATGAATGATTGTCAAAGCATTGTTATTTTGTGCTGCTGGATAACAATAAAAGGATACTCAACTGATTAATTTTGTTTTAAAAGTAAGGTAGCGTCAATTTGGTTTAAAACCAGGGAGAAATTGTTTGATGACGTATATTGATGACGTTTCATGAGGTATATATAACCAGATTTGCTAACCATTAAAAGGTTTCTATAGTTTAAAAGCCTTAGATTTTTCATTTGCTTTTAAAAATTTAATGTTTATGATTATGAATAACTTTTACTCAGTTCGTCAAATGCTTGATTTTTTCTAGAATACTTATGCAGAATTCGTTGAATTAACTTGAGCGCTACCCATCGACGGTAACTTTAAAAGCATACTTTTGCCACCATGGGTAAAATCAGAAAATATAGCATGCATCTTGTAATTATAATTTCAGATTTTATGAAATATCTCGTTGCTTATACAAAATGAAGGAAAGAAACCAATTTTTGAATTAAAATATTTATCACCTTAAAATATAATTAAAAAACAACTTTTTATTTGTATATTTACAATAAATATATATCATTATATTCTCAATTTTATTAACATATTCGAAATCAACTCCGATGAATACTTATCGCTGCAAACTTTAAATGAAAAAAATTATTTTTCAGAAAGTTATGGAAGAACCAACCCGACTCCTATTATTATAACTCTCTCTGTATCTTTCTTTTACTCTGCACAATGTGAAACGTGACTGCAGAATCAACCGACCAAACAACCGAGCAATGACTATTTATATTAGCTATTATTAAATTATTTCACTTGTGTCAGTGATTAGATTTCAGCCCTGCTGGGGCAGTCTGGAAGAATTTTCGTCGAACGAACGAATCGACCCCGGAACTTAGCTATCGGTTACTTTTGCTGAACCGCTAATTTGCCTGGGTTGTCAAGTGGTGGTGGGGGACAAACACATACACAAAAATACGCAAGCACACATACTCACTCAAACACACACACGCACACACACACACACACACACACACACACACACACACACATACACACACCCATATATGACTGGCTTCTTTCAGTTATTGTCTAGCAAATACACACTTACAAAGATTTGGTCGGTCCGATACTATCGTAGAGGACACTTGTCCAAGGTACCACGCTGTAGACTGAATCCGGGACCATGTGGTTGGGAAACAAACTCATTAGCACACAGCCACACCTATGCCTATATTCTTACAACAAATCCATTTCAAAGAAGTAATAATTTACCCTAATTCTGTGAAAACCCAGTCCATGAGGTTGCCTGAAACATTGTGACTATCGAAAACGGATGTGATAAACACAGGCGAATGAACTTCTCCAACTGACAAATTATTAATGCATAAATACTGAATGTCGTAATATTCTTGGACATCTCCCAGAGCAGGTCACCGTGGAAATATTAAATATAACCAGCATCTTGAATTATATTTATCTGAATCAATGTAACAGTAAAGATAGACGCTGTCTCGTGTGCCAGGATTCATAAGGCTGGTTACTCCGGTTCCATGGCTTACAAGTAAGTGATATCACAAAATCACTCACTTCCTCTTAAACTGCAGACCAGCCTATCGCAGGGCAACGCATTTCCAGTCGAGTGGATAGCACAACAAGAAATCAAGACAATTTTCTCAAGAACTCAAAACACCGTTCGATCTGGGATCTTGCAGTCGACAGTATGTCCTTTTCATGAAGCCATGAAAAAATATACATAAAATAATTCAATGAAAATTACAGAAACAGCAAAGTAAATTTTCAGCTATTTCTATTCGTGGTTTAAAATAAAATCTTGTTTTAATTTAACATTTGAACGGGATAAAAATGTGGTGACTGGATAAAAAGTATTTTGTGAATCCCCTTTATTGCTGTCTCCGACTCTTTAAATTGGTTTTAATTTTTTCACTTAGGCTAGTATTTGCTTCTTTTCTACACTTGTTGATGACTATCTTCCACTAGTTAATAGGCAATATTCATCATTCCAGTGTTTTCTTTCTCTTTACTAGTTATCTATATATGTATCTATCGATTTATTCATCAATACCAATCACATACACATTCAGTTTGTCTCCTTCCCCACTCTCTCATATGTCATCCGGTTTTGTCTATGATACATAAAAAAACACGGTGATGTCGAAAACAAATTATAACAAAGTAGCAAAGTTATTATTAAGGAGAATTGATTAAATGTTAGTGAGCGCCATCTTAATTAACTATAAACTATAGATTAAAGACTAAATAGCAATTTTGTTTACATAACTTCATACAAAGACTAGAATACACTGTTATGTATATATATATATATATATATATATATATATATACATACAAACAAGCATAATATGCGTGTGAGAGAAGCAATGTGAGTGTATATATGTCTGAAAGTGTTTCACTCCCCAGGATACTGTTTAACAGCGAACTGACGGAAGGCAGGTGCACGCAAGGCAAACAGAAAAAAGCGCTTCAAATTGAGACTCAAAGCCTCACTAAATACCTTCGAGATCAACCTCGACACCTAGAAAGCACAAACACAAGACCGCCATGTCTAGCGAAAATGCCCCAACAAAGGTGCCATCGTCTACAAACAGAACAAGGTTATAGAAGTACAAAGAAAATGCGAACCTCGCAACCTCTTGCCTTCAGACCTAACAGGCCAGCCGCGTCCCACCTGCAGCAAAGCCTTCCGAGTAGGCATGGGATTGATTGGCCAGAGCGGGACACACCGACATCGTGCTCCGTCTTATCCTATTTGATGCTTTTGGTCATCGTCAACAACGACAGACGAACAAATATATTTATATGAGACAGACTCTGCGTAAGGATTTGTTTCTGTGCAATCGTTAAAACAGTTGATGATGTTGGCATGCTAATACCTCTTATTTTAATGTCGACCTCATTTCCAGTAAGAAGACACGATCGCCTCATTTATTCGGCACTAACTGTATACTTTATGATAAAGAATTACTTCTATAACAGTTCTAATCTTGGACGAACAGAAATCCCTTATAAATTATATATATTTTCTACCGGAGTAAAGTTCTCTACTATGATCGAAATATGACTGCATGTTCGGATTTTCGGGTAACTGAAATCGATGATGAAAACAAAAGTCTTGTTGGAGCAGCGGTCCGAGATAACATGCTTCTTGTCACTAACTGGATACAACAGCTCGCTTCTCTTAGTTCTTGTGCTGCTGTCTAAAGCACTACAAATCTTATAGTTATTTTACTTATTTTCTCTTAGTGCCGACATATTGTATGTTTTCTTTTTCCTTTTCTGTACGTTAATTACTTTTTAATTGCATACTTTCGCTGTAGACAGTACCTTTTTTCTCTTTTCCGATGATGGATGATAGATTGCTGTAATGGCACGAGAGGTCTTCTGGCTCATTTGTAAGCTGTAACAAGAAGTAATCCCTTGCACCATTCTGCAGAGCTGTGGCTAGGATACTCTGGAAAGTAGAGTTTGCAGTTCTTGTTGAGTGGTTTCCGCACACAATTTTTGTATCGTGACAAGGTCATAACCAACTTCTTTGCTAAAAGTTCTAAATGCTGGTATTAACAGAGTTGTCTCAGTGACAGAAGTGTTGTTTATCAGCATTTAGCTTTAAAAATAATTTTTATGTTGTTTAAAACACAATTCTTGTACTACATGTTCAGTAAAATGTCTAAACGTACGAAGTTTGATCCACAGGTATTGAAACTGTTGGTTTAAAAAGAAAATTACAACACATCAAATCGGCATTTTATCTCTTTCCAAGCAGTCCCCTTCGAAAGACACACGTTATATAGCGTCGCTTCCATTGATGTAAGCATTCCTGGGACACCACTTTGGGGAGAGCGAGCAGCTGCTCCGTCACATTCTCATAGATTTTGTCGACGTCTTGACATCTTGTTCTTACGAGACGAATTTGATTCTTGCCTTGGCTTCGGGTTCATAGCCATAGACCCACAATTCGTTACGTGTTATGAACATTTTAAAACAGTGCTTTCCTTTCTCGACACAATCAAGGAGACCCTGCGCAGTTGATATCCTATCTTCTTTACACACTTTACTTCCAAGCTGTGCTACAAAACAACGGAAGTGAGCGAGAACGTTATATCTTAACATGCTTGATAGAGTCCAAGGTCAATCTTTGTCAAGCGGCTTTACTCTGCGTACTTTAGTACCGCTACCATAGTTACAGTCTTAATTAGTTTTGATCAGACCTAGTATGCACTCGATTTCTTTATTGTTGTTCATGCTGTGTGCTTTCACTTGCGTCTTGTTTCCTGCTGATGTATCTTGTTTTGTTCGGTGGGAGAATTCAGCAGAAAATGTTGATGATGCGGGTGTGTAATCAAATAGATTAAAACCTTTGCGTTTACTTAGTGTATCGGGAACAGTTCGTCTTCAAATAATTAAAATCGTTGTTTTCGGATAAACCACAAAATGATTTTCATTTGGTAGTATTTGAAACAAATTTCTGCCTCAAAAAACAAAAACAAAAGAAATGGAAAAGTAAAAAAAGGAGAAACAAGACTTTACAAACAGTAAAGATTTTAATAACTAAAAGTGATGGAAAAGTAATGTATCTTTAAAAGTGTCTCGCAGCATATATTTACGGCTGTTTACGTTCCCATTTCTGACTGTCACAAAAAAACAGCGACTCTGCCTTTTTTGTAGCCAAGTATTGATATTGATATGATCAGCCCAGCGCCTTAATAATGATGATAATAATAATACTGGAATAGTCGTAGAGTCAATGTACGGACATCAGGAAAACAATGGAGTCATGTCACATGAGCAGAAGAGTTGCGAGCGTAAGTGCAGATGTACCACAGATCAACGCCTGGTACTTAGAGACTGCAAGAGGAGGAAAACTAACTTAGCCATGTCATGGATCGATTATCGTAAGGCGTAAGATATAATCCCACATTCTTGGATTATGGAATGTTTGAATCTATTGGGTATTGTAGCGAATGTTGAGCGATTGCTTGAAAAAAGTACGGTGACGTGGAGGACGGAAATAATAGCATATGGAAGAAGTTTAGGGAAAAGAGAAATCAGGAGAGGCATCTACCAAGGGGACTGCCTTTCCCCACTGATCTTTGTACCCTGCATGATACCACTAATAATAATTCTGGGGAAAGCAAAGGTTGGGTTTGTATTCAAAAGCCGCCAACAAAAAGTCAACCACTTGTTATTCATGGATGACCTCAAACTTTATGGTAAAGATGAATCCCAAGTCAGTTCCCTCGATGATACGGTGTACACCTTCAGTGCTGATATCACAATGGAGTTCGGTCTGAAAAAGTGTGGTGTGTTAGTCTTGAAGAGAGGCAAAATTAAATGTACGGACGTACTAACGATATCATCGGGGCAGGTTATGAACCAGATAGAGGAGACGGACTATAAGTACTTGGGGATATTTGGAAATGGATAAATTGATGGAGAAAGAATTGACAGAAAAATCTGAGGTGGAATACTTGCGCAGACTGAGACACATACTTAAGTAGAAATTAAACGGACGGAATAACATTAAGGTTATCAACACCTGAGCAGGGATAATTGCATGGACAGTAGACGAATTAAATAGCTTAGATAGAAATACAAGGAAGTTGCTGACTAGATATGGGAAACACCACCCAACAAGTGATACAGACAGACTGTATGCACCACAAAAAAAAGAGGGAGAAGAGAACGGATTGGATGGGAACGCAGAATTAGAGCAGAAGAAAATAACATAGCGTGGTATATAAGAAATATTACAGAACCGCTATTATTGGAAGTAAGAAGATCAGATTTGCGTAGGATGGAACGTTGCAAAGATAAAGCACTCTACAAGGAATTGAGAATAAATGAAACTGAAAATATGTGGGTAAAGAAAAGAATGCACGGTCAATTTCATAGAGATGCTTTTAGATAAGACAGACGGAGAAAAAAGATGGCTATGGATAACTAAAAGTGATTTAAAACCGGAAACGGAGGCTGTAATCTGTGCTGCCTAGGAGCAAGCATTAAGAACAAATTATATCAAATACAGAATAGACAATATCAGAAAGTGTTAACTGCAGAATTAGTAGACAATATGGTGAAACCGTATGGCATAATACCAGTCAAGGTACGCCACTAGCCCAAAAAGAGACGCCATGACAATAAAGCAATGCTTGTCCATTGGACACTTTGCAACATGTATTGGCTTTACAGAGAAAAAAAGGGGTAGGAACATAAATCCGAAGGCATTGTCGAAAATGATAATGCAAAGATCGTATGGGATTTTATGATTTAGTGCGACCATGAGATAGAGAATAGGAAGCGAGACATAGTCTTAATTGAGAAAGAATGCAAACGATGCTGGATCATAGATATAGCAAGGTGTGCGATAAGGAAGAAAGAAAAATCGATAGATATGACAGGTTAGCGTGGGAGGTTAAGCAGTTGTGGTCGCTGAAAATGATGGTGGTAGTACCAATAATTGTCGGAGTCCTGGGAACAATGAGTAAAAATCTTGAGAAGTACATGGAACAAATAGGGGCTGCGATAAGGATGGAGCACTTGCAGAAAACAGCACTGCTTGGAACCGCCCGAATACTCCGGATGGTGCTTAAAAAATAAGGGATGTTACCTTATTTCACAGGTAGTGAATAGCTGGCACCGTAGTACATCTTCAGCGTTAGAAACTGTGCAAAGACAATAAATAATAATACTAGTAATAATGATGATGATGATGATGATAATAATAAAAATAATAATAATAATAATAATAATAATAATAATAATAATAATAATAATAATAATAATAATAATAATAATAATAATAATAATGATGATGATGATGGTGATGATGATGATGATGATGATGATGATGAGAATAACAATAATGCATTTACCTGTTTCTCTTTTAAAACCGTTTGATGTTAATTTTAAACTCTATACAAGTATATATACTGTTGCTATTTTATCTGTTTTTTGCTTTGTGTGCAAAACATCAGTATTATACATAATCATATTAGTAAACCTAACGGAAGCCATATAAAATTTATATTTATCACTTTGATTACGAAATTATATTATCGACGCAAATAGTATTATAATATATCTAAATCACATTGGCCATTGAATTATATCACGACAGCGAATAAGCCATTAAACACACAGACTTTGTAGTTCGCTTAACTGTTTTGTATTTTCAAAAAGAATTTATTTGGAGATACGATTACGTATTTTTTTTTCTTTTAACTTCGGGTCTATAGATTCGTTTGAATGACCCCAATATATTACTGGTTCGGCTTTGATTCGGGAAAATAAAATTGACCTTGTATCATAAAGTCTGAATGAGATAATTTTTAAAACATAGTATACTTCAATGCATTTATTACAAAGCTATGTAACTTAACAGTTTTAAAAGACTGTATCAATATTTTTTTGTGTCATTAATAATAAAACAAGACTTTGGCGACTCAGTAAAAAAGTTATAAATATCTATCTATCTATCTATCTATCTATCTATCTATCTATCTATCTATATATCTATCTATCTATCTCTATCTCTGTCTCTGTCTCTGTCTCTCTGTCTCTCTCTGTCTCTCTCTCTCTCTCTGTCTCTCTCTCTCT
>NC_068990.1:28207434-28208334 GCF_001194135.2 Octopus bimaculoides | reverse complement strand
ATATATATATATATATAAATAAAATGCCGATGACGTTGCCACTTTTTTCCATTTTCCTATATTATTCAACATGTTTTCTTCCGTTTGTGCAGGATATTAGATTTCCACCACATCTCATTTGCATATCGTGTACATTCTAGGAAGTATGTTTTCATCAGTACCTATATCCATCCTAGAAGTTACTTGCCTTAATTTATCTCTTGGACTGAAGATCATTAGTTAACGGAGAGTCATAATGACATAGTGAATGTGTCTCAAATATTCTTAGGGATATTCAGCCATATCTCACCTCAAGATATATGAGTGGGTTTCGGTTACTCTGCATCTATGCATGCAATAATGGATCATTGTAGCAATGAAAGTGAAGCATTTATAGTGACATTAGTTCTTGTTGTCTATTTAGTTTTTTGAAAAGATGGCGTAGTTTATGCAAAATTATTTAATGTGAATAGAGTTACGCTGGATATTTCGTATTTGTCTCATAGTTACGTTAAAAACGGCGCTCGCGTTGAAAACCTTTGTACAGATGAAGTTTAGCATCATGAATATGCGGGTGCATATACAGTTCTATTATTTTTAAATTGGTTTATGTGTCTCTGAACGTGCGAATGTGTGTGCGCGCACGTGTATGAGCTTGCGTATTTGTAGTCTACACGAATTCAATCAGTGTATAAGAAACAACACAAACGCCAAATATATTCAGTTCGTTTCTTGATAATAAAACTATGAAGGTCTAGAAATGGCGGATATACTGTTCCAAACCAACTCTTAAAAGGAAAATAAGAGCATATGAGAAATATATAAAATAAGAACGATAAATCTTGAACACAGTCATGTACTTAATGAAACATGGATAAAAGAAAAGCTTTTCCTCACACATATGCGAATATACATAAATGC
>NC_068990.1:28201171-28205391 GCF_001194135.2 Octopus bimaculoides | reverse complement strand
ATATATATATATATACATATGCGTATATATATGTGTATAGATATAGATATATATAATTTGTATAGGTGGTTGTGACGGTCACGTTACTGTTGGTGTTGTTGGTGTTGTTGTTGTAATTGGTAGTGTTGATGGGCATAATGGTTTTGGTGTTGATACAGTTGGAAATAGAAATGTATGCGTCTTTTGTTGTGTGTAAGTGTGCATGTGTGTGTGTGCGTATGTGTGCATACGTGTGCGTGTGATATAAGATTTTCCCTTATTTTAACAATCGTTACCTACACGCTTTATCATAAGCATTACAACACGCAATATGTGTACTCGTATAATGGAGCATGCGCACACATATTTGCGTATGTATGTATGAATGTATGTAAGCATATATGTATGTGTGCATGCTTACAGGCATGTTAAAATATATGTATGTATGTATGTATGTATGTATGTACATATTTAAAGTATAACTAAAAAGATTTACAGCAGATTTGAGAAATGAAAACTCGGACATTAGGATGTAATATGTGACGAAAGAGGGATCATATTTATGAGTGCACTAAGGGAAGTGTTGTAGATCCAGTGTCCATGGTACTATGCGCGCATAAGTATATGAACATGAAAATTGATGTACGAACAAGTAGATAATTAATATCGGATTATCATGTTTATATATTTATACATAGACAAAACTTAAGAGTAAAGATGAATATTATAGGAGTTAAAATTGCTCAAGAGCAATGGATGATCGAAATAGATTGTTACATAATGGTTGCTTGCACACTACTTGCCGGGATTGTAGCACCTGGTCATGTAGCATCCTGGGTGTTGTGAGCGCTTTAAAATCGCTCTTTTCTCAGACAGGCATAACGTGCACTTCGTGCTGCTATTGAAATGCGCTTTGCATTTTCCTAGAATTCTCCACTTTATGCTGTGCTCGGTGACGATTTCTTCCAAAGACCATACGTACTTGGCCAGAGTTGAGGCCTTACGTCTCTCCGAGATGTTGAAGGAGGACTTGTGGCTGCTATAGCGGGTTCTGAAGGGGCCTTCAGTTGCTTCCACGTATTTTCGCACATTTGGTTGCCCATTTTGTTGCACCTTTGGTCCTAGTGTTGTTAATTCTGCGTTGTATACGACAGTCTTCCTGTTACAGTGACTGTTCTGTGGAGACGTAGTGTTACCTCCACATGAGCATCCTACCTCTGTCTCAAGTGTGGGCCTTCCTACAAAAATCTTTTTTACATTGGGTGCACAGCTACATGATATTTTCAGGGTCTGTCTATTAAATATTTTGCTGAACCTATAGGTACTGGGGAAGTGCTTCTCTACTAAATTAAAAAAAATCTAACCTACTCAGCTTTTAATACTTAAAGAGAAGAGACGTGTGAACGACAACACTTTCCGGTGACGCCTTCTCTTGGAGGGGTTAGGATCTTGCATGTAACTAATTCTATCCTTGAAACCACTGGCGATCAGAGTCTCATTGTGGTGCGAGGTGGTAGGATAAAAAATATCTTTACTTGAGGATAAGTTGGAAATTCTTCTTCTGACGTTCTTCGCTAGGTTCTTGAAAAATATGGCTGGATGACAGGAACCTGTGTTAATTGATGATAGCTTCTCATTTGGCTTCAAGTCACATTAAAGAAATCCGCGGTTTTCAGTTTGGTTTCTTCAGTCCGAAGGAATTAATGGAAGTAGTGAGGTCCTTTCTAACATTATCTGTATTTCAAAGGACCAGCCTTGTTACACTGTGTCACACTGAATCTCCCCGAGAACTACGTTAAGGGTACACGTCTCTGTGGAGTGCTCAGCCACTTGCACGTTAATTTCACGAGTAGGCTGTTATGTTGATAGGATCAACTGCAATCCTCGTCGTCGAAACTGACGGAGGGCCACGTTATGTGTAGTTACTTACTGTATATTGATTTTTAGTCTTATCGGAGAATAGAATGGTCCTATCAGAAGATCCGAGTCTACAGGTGTCTGCTGGAGGATTATTATACGCTCTCTGCGGATAGATACATGAGTGCATTTTTTTTCTAACTTATGGATCCTTAAACGGCTTACACATGTATATAATATAATATAATATAATATAATATAATATAATATAATATAATATAATAATGTGTGTGTGTTTGTATTCTTGCTTCTATTTGTCCTACATCACTGCTTGGCAAACGGTGTTGGTTTGTTTGCATCCCTGTAACTTAGCGATTCGGTTAAAGAAAACGGTAAAATAAGTACCAGTCTTGCAAAGAAAAACAACTACTACTGGTATTAATTCATTCTAGTAAAGGAGGTGTGTCCAAGCATGGTTGCAGTCAGATGATTGAAACAAGCGAAAGGTTGTTATATTTTATTAAGGATTCATAAGAAGGATATTGTGTATAAAATTTGGAAATATTGCTTGACGGGTTTCAAATGTTGTGAATGATATTCACGCTGCATATCTGCATTATCGATATCTGCTAGATATCCGTATCTGACTTGATATCGTCCAGTCCTGACTCAGTGTCGATTAGGAAGAGTGATGGGAAGGAGAACGTATGGATCGGATCAGTTAGTTTGTGGTTCAATTGATTTAATATATTGATGGAAGAATTATCGATTTTTGCTTTTTGTTAATCAACCGAGTGACCTTTTGGAAAGTCTCTACACACTGCGTATGACGTAACAACAGTACCGTTTCAAATATTGTCTATAATCTTTCAATGTGCGCCTGCAGAAGTTTAGAACAAATGTATTAAACGATCCTGCAGATGATATAAATCTGTTGTGTGCAGTGTGGGCAAATAGATGTGCAACTGGCTCTGGTGGCCATGTGATATTGCGGAACATATAATTTATAAGGAACTGAAGGATTTTATTCATCTGTGCTCACGAATCGAATTTCGAGTTTGTGCAACGTGACTTCTTTGAAGACCGACTGTTTATAATGGTGAAGGAAGCAATATATTTCATTTTAGAATCGGGTGGTATTTTGAACGTGTTTCTTCATGGATCCTGTGCAGAGTATCTGCGACTCCGAATTTGCTGCATGTGTTTGTCTCATTGTAGGGTGTTTCAAGTCATGGTAAGTAAATAATGTATCGCAAACAATGAAAGGTTGTATTACTTTATATAGTTCTGACTTTAGTACATGCTGTAATGAGCTGTTGTGAGAAAAGTTTTCAACTTCAGGTAGAATTTATAGATCTACGAATAACGTATGGGAAATATATTACTTGAAATATACGTGTATGCGTGTGTGTGTGTGTGTGTGAGAGAGAGAGAGAGAGAGAGAGAGAGAGGGAGAGAGAGTGAGAGAGAGAATGAGAGAGAGAGTGAGAGAGAGGAGAAGGAGAGAGAGGGGGAAAGAGAGAGAGCGAGTGCACATTTATGTGCGCGATATTGCGTTTGCTCGTGTTGAAAGAAAGAGAAAAAAAGAGACCCATGTATTTTTAAAGCCTGACCTGGCAAATGTGATCCCTATAGGATCTCTGAAGAAAGAAACACCAGCATGGTAAATATTCCTGTAGATATTTGCAGGAAAATCGCGTGCATTGAAGAATATTCCAGAAAGCTTAGATTCTGGAGAAGAGTCAGGGACTTATTTAGATAAGGAAGGGAGTTGTGTGGCCCCGTTGCAATTAAAAACATTTCATTGCCATTAAAAACATTTCATCAATAAGTAGGAAACACACAATACATGTTGAGAAATATTCCGGTATTCGCAATTGTTGCTATAGCGTTTCTGGTTTCTGATTCTAGAGATATGTTTGGTCAAATGAATGTTTGGTTAGAAGGAATTATGTAAAATAGGCATTGGAGGTAGATTTTATAGGAAAGAGAATTATGGAAAGGAAAGTAGGGGGGGGGACTTCAATGGTAAAAATGAGAAGTGGTGTTATTAGAAATCGAGAAGGCTTTGCTCCTGGTTTATTCTGGAACGCAATGCCATATGTCTCATAATACCGGAAATGCATCTGTTTCGATAATTCTAGGCACTACATCATGTGTTTGAGTCGCACCGACATCTAATGAATAAGAGCGGTAAAGGGTGATGATGATGATGATGATGATGATGATGATGATGAAGTCTTTCAGAGAAATGCATGATTTCCGACTTGATTCGTTGTACAACGTGACTAACACAATCGTGTTAGGAAAACACACACACACACACACACACACACACACTCACAAACATGCACAAACACATGTATATATATATATATATATAT
>NC_068990.1:28195583-28201161 GCF_001194135.2 Octopus bimaculoides | reverse complement strand
GGGCAGAGTCATTCTCTTTTAGTGCCTTATAATTTAACACACTCACCGGCAAAATTTCCACTTATTTCATTTTTATTTTTCTAAAATTTTTTCTAAAAGTTAAAACTAATGAAAAGGTTGCAAGACGTAACGAAAATCTTAGCAAAATAAACAAGAAGTGGAAATTTTATGTACAAGATTCACGGCTGAAAGAGAAAATACATTCTTAAGTAACAACTGATATGGAACTCTTCAGAGACTATAATCTCGTTTTCAAAATCCAGTTGTTATGATTGCTGTTTAATAGGTCATGTATAGACGAATAAAACACATATATTGTAGTTGTGGGCATTCTGCCATTTAAGGAAAAAATATCATATACTTTATTACCCAAATTTTCATCCATTTCTTCATGGTCCTGCAGTGAGATTTCAGATAAAAAATACCTTTTATCTATCTCAGATCCAGGTATTACGCAATAAAAACTTACCCCTTGGTTTCGAACAGGTTTATCAATATCATTTATCAGGTGTAGTGGTTTCAGATTAGAAACCCTTTAAGCCTGTTTACTGTGAAATTTAAGGAGTAACAATTAAGGTTAAGCACTGGGCCGAGGTGTTAGGCTATCCTCATGAGAATGATTTCAATAGGAGCAACTCTAAAAAAGTGCTTCTCGAAGGACCTGGCGGTTGCATTATGTTTGCTTATTGCCTATTTAAGTATTAATAACTCAACACTCCAAACGCTGAATTATAGAAAAAAATATTTCTGCCATTCCATAAGCTTTCAATTAGCTTAGGTCTTTTTCCGGCATTCAAATGCAAAATACTCTTAGGTATTCCAAACCGATATTAATTTTGGTTTCTTTTTCTTTTGCAGAATTCTATCTGATTTACCTAAATCTATTTGGCTAACATTATCAGCCAGTGGATTTGATAAAAGAGAGGAAGAGGAAGCCATTTCACATTTACTGTAGCTTCTTATTTTACTCCATTCTTAATGTGATTTTTTTCCAAGCAGAGAAAAAGAACAACAGCACGCAATCAGCATAAGCAATTTTGCTAGAAAAGCCATTGTAGTAAAGTATGATCCCTAGGGCGAAATATAACTTCTTCGATGGATTTCTTTACAATGCGTTTACTAAAAATGGTTCTCAAATCGCATATGTAAGGACCAGCACTTTGTAGACGTTTATATTTTCATAACTTTCATCGTTATGTATGTATGTATGTATGTATGTACGTACGTATGTATGTATGTATGTATGTACGTACGTATGTATGTATGTATGAATTTATGAATGTATGTATGTATGTATGTATCTATCTATCTATCTATCTATCTATATATATATATATATATATATATATATATATATATATACACACACACACACACACACACACACACACACACACACACACATATATATATATATATATATATATACAATTATGTACATATATGTATGTCTGTGTGTATGCATATACGTGTGTGTGTGAGTGTGTGTGTATGCGCCGATTTCTTCCTTTCTTTGGATGTGCGTACATTTGAATGCGTATATGTAGACAAATAAGTGTATGATTATACATCCACCTACGTGGCTATGACATAACCACCTGTTGAATAGTACATTAAATTTTACAATCCTGCATTATGAAAGACTCATATTTTGGCACCATCTTATCGTATTACTAATAATGTACCCGTCCAAAACACTGGCATGCGCTTCCGTTAAGAACGGAACCTATTTTAGCAGACATAAATTTGAAAGAAAATTTCGAAATCGATACAAGGAGAGATTCATCTGACGGCAATAACATTTTTAGAATTAAGCATGTTAAGCATTCTCTTGTCTCTTAACGTCCTGATTTCAAATTCTGCCGAGGTCAACATTGTTTTTCATCCTTTCGGAATGGATGAAATAAAGTAAGAGTTCAATACATGGGTCAATGTAATCAACTCGTCGTTTTTACAGAATTGCTCGCCTTTAACTGTATAATATATTGGTATCCCAGTCAGCGGGAGTGCTGTGATTAAATGTTATTATAAAGCCTGAAGACCGAGAGAAACGAAAAACAGTATGTGAGATCCAACGTTGTCTATCAAAATGCTCTCACTCTTTCAATCCTTTCCCTTCTTATTTATCTTTCTCATTAAAATATATCTCAACGAATACTTTTTAAAAAATCTTTTACTTGTTCAGTCATAAAATTTCGGTCAAGCTGGGGCACCAGTTTAAAGAACTGTTATTCAAATGAATCGACCCCAGTACGTATTTTTGGTTTTTAAACCTTGTACTTAGGTCAATACCACTATGATATGGGACAGACAGCGACACAAAGATCACACACAAACGCACACATACACGCACAAACAAATATATACACATGCACACACACATACACGCAAACATATACAAGCGCACACATACATATGACAGGTTTCTTTCCGCTTTCATCTCTAAAATTCTCACAATAGCTTTTAGTCGGGTGGAGGATATAGTAGAAAACATTTGCTCAAGGTGTCGTGCAGTGGGGCTGAACCTAGAACCATTTGCTTGGAAGCAACCACTCCACATACACACATATGTATTAAACAACCATCCATGTATGTATATATATATATATATATATAAATATATATATATAGACACACACAAACACTCACATACAGACACACACACGTATATATATATATATATATATATATATATATATATATATATATATATATATATATATATATATATATATATATATATGTATGTATGTATGTATATATGCATGTAAGAATATGTGTACATGGTCGTACAAGCGCACGTATGGACACACTTATATGAGTTATGCATGGATTATATACAGATGCAGATTCATATGTGCACGCATTCACGCAATCATCTACATATGTCTGTATGCATGGGTTTGTATGTGTGATAAAAATTGCATATTCCGATGATATATATACCCACACATATATACATATATATATTCATGCATGCATCCATAAATACATACACACTTACATACATATCTATATATACATACATATGTATATATATATATATATATATATATATATATATATATATATATATATATATATATATATATATATATACATATATATGAAACTATATATATGTATATATATATATATATGTGTATGTATATAGGGGAAAGCATTTACATAACGAAATTTCTCCTATAAGTGCATACATTTCTCTTACAAGCTAATTCCAAGTGTATATGTGCATGAATCATGCGCATTAGCAAAGTTGCATAAATATTATTTATGAAAATAACAACAGTTATAAGAATAACAGGAACGTGAACGGTAACAAACACAGCTTAAACTGGCAAACGGAGGCTTGTGAATATATATATATATATATATATATATATATATATATATATATATATATATATATGTATGTATGTATGTATGTATATGTATATGTGTGTGTATGTATTTATGTGTTAGACTGTGTGTACATATATGTGTATGCGTTGTATCACCTGTTTCTTTCTGTCTTGTTCTTACTCCCTATTTCTCGTTATCTTTCACAATATTTCACTTCCTCCACTATTCCTGCCGTCATTGCCAAGTGAGAAACAGCTGCATATTCTTGGCATTAATATGCAGCCCGAGAACGAGCAATGCTTTAGCAAAGTTTGCAGTTAACCCGGCTACGAAATTCAATTACCTTCATGCCAATAGCAAAATCACGTTTTAGACATAAACTATTTATTATGTGGTAACCTGCTCACTCTGCCCCTAAATATATCATAATGAAGCAGCTGCCTTAACATATAGTCGAAAGTTAGTATTCATTTTATGATAAATTTTACGTACATTTTTCACATCTGGAGAAGCCTCGAATTCAGTGTATTTATTATATTCAAGCTATACGAAGAGATTTTAAGCGAGCTTACACATATCTTTAAATATGGTTTTCATAAATACATAACTATTTATTATTGGTAAGTAGATATTATTTATTTATTGTAAATAAATTACCTATTTGAAAACTGTACCTGAACTCGAAGTAAGTATTTATTTAAGGCTAGTATAACCTGTCCATACAATATGCTACAACTTTTAAAATATTGCCATAAAATTCCAAAGCAAGCACAATCTATAGTAGTGTTTATTTGTATTGAAGTTTCTTGTAATTCCTGCTATGTGTTCCTGTATTTGTTCCTCGTGGAGTAATTTAGTTAGGAGCGCAAATTTATTCGCAAGTTATCTTGAGAATTTAGAACCGTAATGTTTTATATCACATCAAATAAGTTTGAACAGCGATAATGTTAGTAGGTAATTTTGTTCGGTTGTGGTATTGGCATTACATGTAGACTCATGTAGATTTAGTCACAGCCATATTATACATGCATACAAACAGACATACATATGTATATATACATATACACATAACAACTCATACATGCTCTCTAATGCATGATTGTGTGCTGCGCAATTATATGGCGTTGTGGAAAATGAGATAACAGGTGCAGAGGTGATCACGGACTGGTCCATATTAGGACTTGTGAAGAAGAAAATGAAATGTGCCTGTGTAATGGTCTGGAATATATGTAGAAAATGGCACAAATTCGGGTAAAGGTCTGGGAATGAAAATATTCGGCTTCTGCATCGGTATCGTCGACATGAGAAAACTCCGAGAGCTTTGTCAGCGACGACGAGGACATCAAAGACGGAAAAAGTGAGATGCGAATATATCTGACGCCTGACATTCCGTTGGTTATATAACATGTATTCCAGTTGATCCGATCAGCAGAACAGCTTGCTCATGAAATGAACCAGCTGAGAACTCCACAGACACGCATATGCTTTACATATTTCTTAGAGATTCAGCGTGGCACACAGTGTGCAAGTTTGGCCCTTTGAATTACAGGTACAACTCATTTTCTGCTAGTTGAATGGACTGGAGCAACGTGAAATAAAGTGTCTTGCTCAAGGACAAAGCGCGACACCGTGTATCGAACACACGGCCTTTCGATAGTGAGTAATCTAAAGGTCGTGAGAATATCCCAAGCACTAAGCTACGAGCCTTCGCAATGCAAGTATATCTAGAATTGGTTATTAGTGAAATCCTTCTCAACAGTGATTTAAGAAACTTGAAGTGAGCAGACATCAACTTTCTGAGTCAGATTTGAGAAAATACAATATGTACTGCCTAGAAGAGATAAGCTGTTGTTTATGATTGTGAGATTTGTGCCTGGATGGGAATAGGATATGTGGTTTGAAAACGAACAGGAAATAATTTAGCGGCAAAGGATTAGAGAGGAAACATCAGATGATTGCGAAAAGGTGAAAGAAGCGACAGAGGGATTTAAATCTAATTTTTGAGGAGGAATTTTAGACAGGGACGGTGCGTGGTTAGGTCATGCATATCGATATGTCTGGTGCCAGTTTGCGAGAAATCAAATTCCACTAAATAAATGCAAGTGAAAAGTGGACATGATAAATGGAGGTGTGGGGTGCGGGAGTCAACCCAAGAAGTAAACATCCTCTCTGTAAATGAATTCTAATTTACGAAAAACAATCTTCCTCCCTTTATTTATATATACGCGTATATATA
>NC_068990.1:28188390-28194195 GCF_001194135.2 Octopus bimaculoides | reverse complement strand
CGGGTGGCACATAAAATACACCATTTCGAGCGTGGCCGTTTTCGTGCGGGTGACACGTAAAAGCACCCACTACACTCTCTGAGTGGTTGGCGTTAGGAAGGGCATCCAGCTGTAGAAACTCTGCCAAATCAGACTGGAGCCTGGTGTTGCCATCCGGTTTCACCAGTCCTGAGTCAAATCGTCCAACCCATGCTAGCATGGAAAGCGGACGTTAAACGATGATGATGATGATGATGATGATGATGATGATGATGATATATATGCGTAAAGAATTCAGCACAACAGGACAATAAAGAAAGACACGTAACAATCACATCCATGAGATGTGAACATGCTCATCGTTTATAAATCATCGGCCAAAAATCTAACAATTGCGCGTCATGCACCTCTTTGTACCCCACAAAAACCCTCATGAAAGCATTTCCCTATCAAAACATTCGTAAAAAGATCTATGTACCATGGTAAATCCTGCCAGTGTTTTGGTGAAGGTACAGGCAAGGAATCGAATCTATGACACCACTGCTTCAAAGAAAACCTCGCAATCACCTGATGTTATGAAAATACCAAATAAAATATAATGAATATGTATACATATATCAATGTTATTTTCAGAAATTATATACCGATTGATATTTACGAGCAGTGATTATGTTTTATGTGTTTAAGATTATTTGTAAAGAATATAGCTTAAATTCTATTTAAAACTTCATTTATGATATGCTACATTGGCATGTGAAATCCCTAACAGGTTATTAATTATTCATTTCCTTGAAAATTATAATTGCTATACACTTCAAACTTCAGGACAGCATTAAAATTACAAAACCTATATAAAAAGTGTGTATGTATGTATGTATGTATCTATCTATCTATCTATCTATCCATCAAATAGGTACGTACACATATATGCACGCACGCACACACAAAAAACACATATACAAACACGCTCATATATGTATGTATGTATGTATGTATGTATGTATGTATCTATGTATGTTTGTATGTATGCATGTATGTATCTATGTATGTGTGTGTGTATGTGCTTATGCGTGTGTGCTTGTGTGTCTGTGTGCTTGTTCATTGATTGGTTGTAGATCTCTGCGAAACGAACATGACACTGTGCACTTCTTTTATCGAATGCTGCTATCTAATTGCCAGTAACAATGATGACATGCATATTTATTCTTCAAACGGTCTGGCTGATTCGAACGCAAATAGGCCAATCGATGTTGTGCACGCCACGGGAGAGCAGTTTCTCCTTTTTCCAACGAGAATGTGTTCGTAACACACTCGACGCCTTGGTGCAAGCGATTCAAGGACCTAGGTGTTCCGACATGCATCTCGGCAGTCAAGTAAAGGTGCATAAGTTAGTAGTTAGGGCATTTAGCTCACAATCGTAAGGTCGTGAGTTCGATTCCTGGCAACATGTTTTTTTTTCCTTGGGTAACACACTTTATTTCACGTTATTCCAGTCTTCGGTGTTCTTTTTTGCTAGTCCTGTCAAACGGCAAAAAAGAGTCAAAGTGTCAATCTTGTCACCATATTTGCGACACCGAATCCCCCTGAGAACTACGTTAAGTCTACGTGTGTCTGTGGAATGCTCTTTCACTTGCACGTTTCTTTTACGAGCAGGCTGATACGTTGTTCAGATCAACTGGAGACCTCGTCGTCGTAACGGACGGAGGGCCAGTTTTTTTTATATCTTATCTGACATAAGCACTCGTAACTTGGAGTCTAAACAAGAGCCGATCCCTTTATCTATAAATTCGTTGAACTAACTATTCACTAAATATTGCTGATATCTGATAACCGACAATATATCTGCAGCCGTACAGCAAACACCAAGATCTGAAAATCGCATATTTATTCTTAATACATATAAAAATGTCACACTTACACAATAAGCAAAGTTACTTCAGCTGCAGATGATCTTGTCTTTAATTTTGTTCTTTTTATTATAAAAGAATTTCATTTGTCACAAATATACAGGGTGTCCACAAAGTCTGGGTACATGGGGAATAACACATACTTTAAGAAATTATTATTTCATATATTTAATTGTTTATATCATGATTTTACTTATTCCATGTACCCAGACCTTGTGGACACCCTGTACTATGAAATTGATAAACGTATTTGTGTTTTTGCCGATGAAATTTTTCGAACTCAGCTGTCTATATATTATAAAAATTCTTTTAAACTACTGGTTTAAGACTTGCAAATTTGATAGGAAGAGAACAATTCGACTACTTTAACCCCCAGTGCTTGACTGATACTTATGTCATCAGCTTCAAATGGATAACAAGCAATGTCATACTCCACGTAATGAGTTGAAACAAATGCAGCTAAACGTTTTGTCTGACGTACTACCGACTCTTCCACCACACCACCTTCCTATATATAATTATAACATCGTCAAAGTGAATTAGATACATATACATGTAGAAAGACTGTTAAAATATGATAATATATTTTAGGTTGTTCATTTTGAAGATTAAAACCAGCCAGTAACTTGCTGTCTCTTTGCGCTGTATAAGATTCGTTAGCGAAATACACGAAGAGTAAAACAGTATAAAGAGTTAGGGACGAGTTGTCTATCTTTAGTTGGCATTACAAATCCTTGAAGAAATGCTTGAAGGCAGAGTTTGCACGTTACGCTAAACGGAGCAACGTATCTAGGTTGTCTTTTTCGGAAATGCAGAAGATTATTTTCACGTTACTCTGTACAATGCTGTGCTGTTTTGAGGTAGAGATTAACAACAAGGGAAATTTTAGAGTGGTACGAAATGCTGAACGGTTTCACCATAAATATTGCCGTTGTATTACGTCAGCATTTCTGTTTAAGAGCTTGATTACATGTTGGCTGTAGATAAGGCATCGAGATGTCTGAAACGTTAGCACGCCGGGTAAAATGCTTTAACGTTTTGAGCTCAAATTCCGCCGAGGTTGATTCTACCTTTCATACTTTCCAGACCGATAAAATAAGTACCAGTTGATTACTTGGGTAGATGTAAACGGCTTACACTTCCCTTCATAATTACTGACGCTATGCTGAAATTTGAAACAAATATTTTGGCTGTAGAACTGTCTTGATGACGGTACATCGCCTAGTGGTTAGGTTGCTGCGTTCACGACCTTGCCATCATGGTTTCGATACCCGGATCGGAGTATACGTTGTGTTTTTGAGCAAAAGACCTAATTTCATGTTCCTCCAATTCACTGAGTTTTAGTCATAGCTGCGAAGGTGACTTCTGGTGACGGGTCAGTGTTCTGTTCGGTGGTGAGGAATATTGCAATATCGCTCGCATATTAGTAAAATAATATTGTCTTAAATTCTGGCACTCAGAAGCAGATTGCCTGGTTCACATATAATATAAGTGATCGAAATCATAACATATGTACTGAACTCGACACCAATCCATCGTGGGGTACTCGTTTACAACTGAGTGAAACGAACTGTTTCACTCAAGAACTCAATGCAGCATCCGGTTTGGGAATTGAAATCACAATCTGGCTATCGTGAGATACGTTATAAGTTATGCAGATCGAATTAGATTCCAGGCCTCTGAGTCTTCAGTTTTATAACAAACTAACATCTATGTCAAGTGTTCCACGTCGCAGTGCATCATCTGTGACAGGGAATTTTCAATAGTGGATATTACTCAAGAATATCTGGAAAATCCTAAAATATAATCTCTTTGAGAGAATATTCTAGTGATGCGGATTATATCAAAGAATTGGCTTTGCTCTTCCTGAATCTTTAAAAAATGGTTGAATCCAGTGTTTCCGAATACTTTTGAGTACTGTCATTTTCAGATGGGAATGTGACGTGGCTTACTTGACTTAATCAGCAGCGAATCATTAGAAGAAATAACAAATTAATAACAAATTAATACTAACTTAATTAGAGACGCCATGAGTGCAATGCATAAAAATCTACTCAGATTGCTGACAATGCAAGTAAACTCTATGGCAAATACATCAATGTTTTTTTCGGTTAAAATTGCGCTAAACTTGTAAATTTTTGTAGTCAGTATTTTATACAAAGGAACATGTTTGCCATAAAAAATGTAATTTGCCTTTAAAAGTATTGTTCTAAAATTGTACATTCATTTCAGGATCGCAAAGAACATGAAAATATAGCTTGAGGAATTTTATGTGTTCGGGTAATTGTAATCTGATCCATAATTTTCTTGAATATATGGTCTTATCTCACAACATGTATGGCTAAAATGCTGGGCATATATAAGAATAAAATCACAAAAGTTTCGAGTGTTGGTGTGAAGGAAAAAGTAACTGAAGTAGGCGCATTTAAAAAAAATATATTTCTTATTTTACTGCTGCGTCCAAGCTCTACTGCAGCATTAGATTCCGACATATTGGTTTTTTTTTTAGTATTTAAAGTTGATAATAGAACGGAAGACTAATAGGATAAACAATTAAAGGTTTGTTGTTAATTATTATAATTTGCTTAATAAGAAGCTTAGGCAGATTACTCTTCATGTGGATAAAAGTGCGACGCAAACTTTATTGCATGCTATGGAAGAATTTAGAAGTTCTTGAGTATTATGTATGACATCTTTGAAAATAATAGGCATAACAAACTTGCGATGCAGTGAAAACATAAAAAATGCTTCACAACATTTCTATGGATGCATTATATAAGGGCTACAGCATTATAAACTAAATTATCTTTAGTCCTAACACGAATGCTAGCTTTGGCAATTTTGTGAAAATAAATCTTTCATCCAGTATTATCATTACAACTGAAAGACTGTCTTTCAACAAAACACAGGCAGAACACACACGGGGCCTCAAATATTTCAGTAACCCTGTGCTGTTCAATAGACATGATCTAGGATGCTGCTTCAAATGGTTACTTGAATGAATGTGAAGAGATTATTGAAGGTTTTTGAAAGGATATATATATATATATATATATATATATATATATATATATATATATGTGTGTATGTATATATATATATAATATGTGACAATTAATAAAACTGATAAGATGCCGCAGCAGAATTCAGCCCCGGTGTCCGAAACTGTGTGTTTTATTACAACTAACTGTCACATAATAGAACTCAAAGTTTCGGATGCTGGGGCTGATGTCTACTCCGGCATCTCATCAGTTATTAAAACAAGCACAAATAATAACAGATGAGATGCCGGAGCAGAATTCAGCCCCGGCATCCGAAACTCTGTGTTTTATTATGGCAACCAGCTAATTGTCACATATACTTATAGATGAATTCGTCTATTTTCCATAATATCGAGGTCTCATTCATTCTTTTGTTGTCATATTATTATTATTATTAATATATGTACATATGCAGATATATATATATATATATATAACTGATTTAGAGACGAACCACCACTCTACAACTGAATCAACGAACAACCCGTCCAAAACCATGCTGAGAGAAATACAAGTACTGACTTTTATACTTTATACTTTTATACATTATATTATTGTATTAATTTTTACTGTCCGATTTACACTTTACTTGATTTTTAGATTAATATTTTTTATGATAAATGTTTCTTTGTATGATATATAATATATTATTAAAGTTCTTAAAATTTTAGATTAAAATCTTAAATAAGTATTTATATGGTATATGTCTCACAGCATTGTTTTGGACGGGTTATTTGTTGACTGAGTTGTAGAGTGGTGGTTCGTCTCTAAATTAGTTATATACAGATATATTATATATTACGAATATTATACTGAATTTTACCTGTAAGGTTGGAATAATTTTTATTCACTAATATTATTACTATATATATATATAT
>NC_068990.1:28186235-28188045 GCF_001194135.2 Octopus bimaculoides | reverse complement strand
TGTGTGTGTGTGTGTGTGTGTATGTGTGTGTGTATGTGTGTGTGTCTGTGTGCGTATATAAATTCGTGCGGACTTCAATTAAAAACAAAGTGCTGTATTACTTTCTGTATACAGATTGGCTTCAAATTTTGGTACAAGGCCATCAGTTGTGGGGGAGGTGGGAAATCGATTACATCGACCCCAGTACTCAACTGGTACTTATTTCATTGACCTTGAAAGGATTAAAAGCATAGCAGACCTACGCGGTATTTGGATGCAAAACGAAAGAAATGCCACCAAGCAGTCTTTCGGTGCGACTACGAATCTGCCACCCTGCTGCTTTACCCGCTCTGTACATATTGACTGACATCATCACGTGCTTCTCTAAGTACTAATACGAACGCCACTCTTTAATCTTTAGTCTAAACAGGAGCTAATTACAATTTAAGTTCCTATATTACTTTGCATCTCATACTTGCGTTTATATTTCATACATTCTTTATAATTTTAATGTACGATTTACTAAAACGTATCGCTATTCCTCTGTATCAGAGCAATCATATTTGTTTCATAATTTTCAGCAGATCACTTCAGCAAAAGAAATTTAATTTAAATAGTTTTATCTATGAAGTTCCCCAAGCAAACATGACTAATATTATATTGCACATTGATTTCATATATTCATATATTTGGTAAAGTTTCGGATACAGGAAATTTTATCTGCGTTTTATTTTATTATTACCGTGTTTTAGATTTCAGCTGCCCAGAAACCTCATTGATACTTTTGAGATCATATAGCTAACAAACGACCAGATTATGTTGCAATTGGTCAAATAATAGCTTCAGGTGACTCAGCGATTTTATAACGTGTATCGTAAAAGTATGTCATTGTATGTCACGTCTTTTATAAACGATATAATGTGTAATCGTATGCAGTAAAGAATGGTAATCAGGGCATATCGTATTTCTATTCTTGTACAACTTTTGACTTCAGCATTAAATTATCTGACAGCAGATACAGTGCTGACAGACAGCGGAATGGCCAGTAGTCAAGTAGTCTTCAATTTTGTTTTCTGTTATATCCTTGAAGTGATATCAAGATATTTACAGAGTTTTTAAATACAGTGAATAATCGTATAAATGGTAGAATGGTCTGCAATGTATACATCAGTTTCTTCTGACTTCAAACGACGTGGGGGAAAACGTTGCTTTTTTTTCAAGAGGGTTGTAATTATTGCTTCAACTTGATACGTTATGAGAAAGTATCGGTAAAATACATACCAAATTACGTATTGTATGTATGTATATATGTAGGTAAGTATGTGTTTATGTGTATGTGTGTCTCTTCTATTTTAAAATATTATAAATCTTCCACTGAGGAGGGAGCCGGTTTGAAACAAACATACAAGGCTCCATCTTTGGGATGTAGTTAACACAAATTCACATTTAGAACTTGAGAAAAGTCTTGCATATTTTTACTGTAACGTACACATTCTTTTTCTGAAAATCCCAATTTAACCAGATTCTCATTTAAGCACTTACTAGCAAAACCTAGTGCTCCAATTATTATTGGTATGAATATGAATTCAGACTTGATATAGAAGCTGGTGGTTTCGAAGCAGTTGTCCATAGATATCCTCTTTGTCTTTGATTTTCAAAGAGACGTTTATATCTGCAGGGCAGCTGACCTCTATGATGGTACATACCTTTGCCCCTCTGTCCCAAACAACAATATCCGGCATGTTATGTTTACATTGATAGACGTTTTTTTATGGGAATATTTCACCAGTATTCCTGCATGTATGTATGAATGTATGCATCTGTGTACGTA
>NC_068990.1:28182512-28186225 GCF_001194135.2 Octopus bimaculoides | reverse complement strand
ATATATGCCTGAATGTATGTATGAATGTATGCATCTGTGTACGTATATCAAAATACACATGCTGGCAAAAAAGCAGCGGCTGCCTTTAAAGTCAGAAATTACAAAGAAAATGACCATGAAATTAATAATACGCCATCACCAGCAACGAACACGTCACGACAGAGAGGATGTCAATAATGCCTCAATGTTTCTGGGCAGAAGAGAACATACAGAACTTATATACTCTTATATATATATATATGGTTGCTGACTGATGAAGTGTCTGTCTCTCATCCGGTTGTATGCATGTGCGCTTTTTATGTAATGTTTTATTTACTATGCATTTTTTTCCATTTATTATATATATTTATATATTGTTGTAGATATTTCCTAATTCCTCCGTGGTTGTTCTGTAATACTTCTTTATCTTTCTGAAATATTTTCTTAATAAACAACGAGAAGGTTTGGCTTCCAAGAATCCTTCCTTCTTTCCAAACGTTTTAACATTGAAGTTTCAAAATTGTATATGAAGTTTACTTGTTGATGTATGATCTATTTATATAACTGTTTCATATTCCCATAACCATTCTCTTAACTCAGTCTTCATCTTACATCGGTGATTTTGTTGAACAAATAATATATTTCGTTGCTATTTGTATTAGAGGCTCTATAATTTTCGAGATATTTGGTTGCTGGAAATTGTTATTTTAAAATAATTGTACAAATTTTCCCTTCGTAGGAGGTCCTGTTGTTTTAATTCTTATTTGTCGTTTTGCTTCTGCTACTTTCCTATTTACTTGTATAGCAGTTTATGTACGGCCATTTTATGTTGTTTCTGTGAAGATTGCTATTGATGTTGTTGTTGTCGTTGATCTTTTTAAACGCCACATGTGTACTGAATCTCGCGTGTCAATGCTCCAAAATTTTCTTTGCTGTATAATTATAAGGAAATATTTGGCAGAAAATAGAAATAAATCTCCAGAGATATATCAAAAATGGTTGCTGTTAATTTTCACCCTTAGTAAGTGTAACATTTATTTGATATTCTATTGTGTCTGGTTTTCATATCATAAATCTGTTACAAAGTCAGTCGCAGCATCAAAGAGTTACAGGAAGTTACTGAAGACGGAATGTAACTATAAGTTAATGGTTTTGCTTGCAATCTTTCAGTAAAATCTTGTTGTTTTGTAGAAAAAAGTAAACGAATTTTATGAACTGCACCTCGTAATACAGCATAGAGAGAAAACAAATCAATGAAAATATCAGTAGTAATAGTTCAAGCCTTAGAAATGATAGAGATGAAGACATGGATCCAGTGGAAACGATTCTTCAACAGGAGTGGAGAGTAATATTAAAGGGTAGTTGCTTCAATATCCATCCATCCATCCATCTACACACACACACACACACACACGCACACACACACACACACACACGCACACGCACACACGCGCGCATATTCCAGGGGCTCTAAGTTCCAAAGAAAAGACGAAGATGGGTGTGTAAACAACAAACAAATGTATTAGTTTAGCTCACTGGAAGTGAGAAAGTCTTTTATGTTTCGAGCCTACGCTCTTTGACAGAAAGGAACACAGAAAAAACAGGGAAAGAATATATACAGGGTGATTCAAAAGTCACCATACATAGAAAATATTTATATTTTTATAAGAAACAGTTCAATGAAAAAAAAAATCTTTCTTATAAAAAACTAAATTGTTCTTATGTACGGAGACTTTTGAATCAACCGTAGGCTAATAATTCATAATTAAATACCTGTTGCAAAAAGAAAACCTCTTTCACCTAAATTATTTGACGGATCTTATTTGCCGGGAATGGGAGAGGGTTTCTGAATTACACACGGGTAATGTTTATTTCTTAAATATACCCAAAAGTCTATGTTGTTGTTTGTTCCTTCTCGCGCAATGCTTAGCTCATAAGGGCTGGTTTCCCGGTTTTATTGGCATATAGGTTCCCCAGCTGGATGGGACATCGGTCCGTTACAAGTGCGCTGCTAGAAGAGAGTTGTGGCGAGAAAGTCAGCAGAATTTCTGCCATTATGCCGTAGCAGCGTAGAGGCTTCATAAACACACATCACCTGGTCTTCGATTTGAACCCGCGATCCCTCGATCACAAGTCCGCTGCTCTAACAACTAGGCCATACGACTCTACATCCAAAAGTCTATCTAAATAGAATATTGAAGAAATTTACAGGAAAAGTTCTACTACGATAGAAAGTACTAGGTGGTGTTATTCATATATCTCATTTCGATGATCATATTTCGGGAGAAAGTTATCTTCTCCTGAGTCCTTTGGAAGGTCATTATGCACACAAAACTACTCGCACTAATTCTGTTTCAATTCGTTTATTATTAATACTCACTCCATAGGATGGCGAGCAAGCAGAAACGGCGAGCAAGCAGAAACGGCGAGCTGGATAAAATTTTTAGCAGTACTTCTTTCGGACTTATTTTCTGAGTTCAAATTTGCCATGGTCAACATCATCTTTTTTTCTGTTCGATGTCCATTAAATAAGATCCAATTCAACACTGGGATCTAGGACAATGAATCAAACAGCAAGGCTCACCGGAATCCTTTTGCCGCCATGTACAACGTTATCTATGACACGTCTTCTCTACTCCAGCTCTGCCTGTCTCTTTTCAATTTCTTTTCAAACTCCTGATTCACGCTGTTAATATGACTGTAAGTGTCCGACGACTGTTGCATAGAAAACTTAAAGGCGACAGACATAAATCTGAGTAGTTTCGTTCCAATAAATTTTATGGTAATGTAAATGACATACAAGAAGAACATTGGGATTTAATTAGCATATTTAGATATACATCAACGCTTGATAAATATTGTAGGTTCTCAGACAATTTTAGTTATCTCATAATTTTCCATTGATCAACAGGCAACGCCACAAAGGATATGGATCTATCGAATCAGTTTATTCGCTCTTAAATTATATATTAATTTGATTTCATTGTAAACGCGTGGTGAGCGTTCACTGTTTCGGATTAAATCATATTACATAAATATGAAAAGACATTTAAACAGAAACCCATTTCCTACGAATTTAACACCTCGTTCCCTTCAAAGCAGAAAGGGACGACATAACAGGATTTAATTAATGCGATATTTATCGGGCTTTTGAGAACTGTTTCTGGGTGGATTTAATATGAATAATTATGGAGAAATCTGTTTCGTTAAAGAGGAAACGATCTATAGAGAAAAATAGCATTGTTGACGGTTAGTTTTGTTTGGGCAGCTGTCTAGTGTTGAAGTTATAAAGTATTTACGATTGAAATGAGAGAAATATTGTGTGATGGACAGTTGCAGCCCGCTTATTTGTCAACGATTCAGCTCTGCCTATGTCTGGGTTTATACCTATCTATCTATCTATCTATCTATCTATCTATCTATCTATCTATCTGTCTGTCTGTCTGTCTGTCTGTCTGTCTGTCTGTCTGTCTGCCTGCCTCCCTGCCTGCCTGTCTATCTATCTATCTATCTATCTATCTATCTATCTATCTATCTATCTATCTATCTATCTATCTGTCTGTCTATCTGTCTGTCTGTCTATCTACATTTGTTCATATGCGTGTATGTTTATGTATGTATATATGTGAATTTGCACACACACACACACACACACACGCACACACACACACACATATATATATATAGGCATATACATACACCTCACACACACACACACACATATATATATATAT
>NC_068990.1:28180160-28181603 GCF_001194135.2 Octopus bimaculoides | reverse complement strand
ATATATATATATATATATATATATATATATATATATATATATATATATATATATATACATGCGTGTTTGTGTGTGTGTTCGTGTCTGAGTGAGTGCGTACAATTTATGCATATAAACACACATACATATATACTTTATTTATGGGTTAAGACGACTACCAATGGCGCCGACGACACTTCTTGGCAACTGGCTTTGTTTTATTTGCTTCTCTGTATCCAAGCGGTTCGGTACAAAAAAAATAATAACAAATAAAGAACAAGAAACATTACCCCTATTGCGATCGGTTTGATTTACTAAAACCCTCGAAGTAGGTTTTCCAGCATGGGCGCAGTCCACAGAGAGAAACAATTAAAAAGGAATAGACAATGGTGTTTATATTCATTATTATAATAATTACAGGTACAATTATATCTTTATCATTCTCTCATTGACTAATAGTATGAATAGGATTAGAGGTAAATTTAATTGGAATTTTACCTTTAATAAACATTAAATGTAAACATATTGAAATTGAAAGATCAATAAAATATTTTATTATCCAATCAATAAGATCATGTCTATTTATTACAAGATCAATCTTTATGTATGTATCATCGATTTCCATATTCTCAATATTTAATAATTCTTTATTTTCCTCCATCATAATGGTCAAAACTTACAAATTCTGAAATTCTCAACAAGCCATACTGAACCTGTAAAGAGCAAAGTTAGATTCTACCGATTGATGTTTCCGAATATTTACATAACGCCTCTGGGAAATGTCGAGAGGCGGAAAAAGACATATATATATATATATATATATATATATCAATTCTATTATTATTAAATATTAATATTGTTTAGATTTATAACGGTTTAATAATAAATAATGTAATACGAAATTAATCAATAATAATCTGTTGATATTGAGTAATGTGTGTGTGTATATGTGTGTGTGTGTGTGTGTGTGTGTGTGTATGTGTGTGTATGTAGCCTCATCAGCATTACTGCGTATTCATCGCTGGATCTGTGTCCAGAATTCCTAGGTGTGCGTAAGGTATATTTTAAATGATTGATACAAGAGATGGATTGAAACTAGAAACTTCTAGGTATACTCCGTCTTCTAGTATCAATCATTTGAAATATATATAATATATATAACATATATATATACGATGGGTTCCTTTCTGTTTCCATCTACCAAATTACAAGGGTTCGGTTGAGGAGGTCATTGGAGAAGACGCTTGTCCAAGGTGCTACGTGGTGTGACTGAACCTGAATCAATACAGGTGAAAAACAAGCTTCTTACCACACATCCACATCTGGCTCTATACGTTTCGAGAGTAACTACAGCTCGCCGCATATACGACGAGCCGTGCTCACACACAAAACACACACAAGCGCACACACACACACACACAGTTATATATATATATATATATATATATATATATATATATATAT
>NC_068990.1:28179436-28180094 GCF_001194135.2 Octopus bimaculoides | reverse complement strand
TGTGGTTTACACAAAGCAAAACATCTTTCCTTTCTTACTTTCAGTATATGGTTTCTCATCATGAAATTATCGATACAAATATAGGTGTATGTCTATCTACCTCTATATTAATAACTATCTATCTATCTATCTATCTATCTATCTATCTATCTATCTATCTATCTATATACACACATATACATATATGTGTATATATTGATATATATTTATATATGTAGATATATATATATATATGTGTGCGAGCGCGCGCATGTGTGTGTGTGTACACACATTTTTTTCCTCTCCATTTTTTCTTCGCATCTCCATATTGCTTTCTCTCCGCACTCCTTTTTGAAGAAAAGAAGAGCGTTGGTGTCTCCAAAGCTCAAAGTCTCTTCCATATTTTGATCAGCGTCAAACCGATACGCTTTGTCTCTTGTTCCCTTATCTCTCTCTGTTTTCGTCTTTTCTACAATTTCGAACCATACATGTATGTATGTATGTATGTATGTATGAAAACGTGTATGCATGCATGCATGCATTCATGAATGTATGTATGTATGCCTATATGCAAGTATGTATGAATATATTCATAAAGCAAGATAACTAGTTGGAAAAAAGATACAACTACAATATATATATATATATATATATATATATATATATATATATATATATA
>NC_068990.1:28176681-28178182 GCF_001194135.2 Octopus bimaculoides | reverse complement strand
TATATATATATATATATGTATATATATATATAATTACATATACATAGACATTCATGTGTAAGTATATACAAACTTTAAATGTATTCTTGAATGTTTTGCCTTATGGTTGTTCGTATTTTTGTGTTCATATCATTTCTAGAGTCAAAGCGACTAATATAAGAGGCGAATGGTATTTCTCTCTGTTTAAGTTGGCGCTGTTACAAGGAATATAACAATATATCCCATTGTAAACAAGATGTGTTACTTGATGTATACATTCAATCAGAAACATATTTTAAAGGAACACACGAACATGTTTTATGGAGAGAATTATGCATTTACTGGAGGATGATATTCAACTTAGAGTTTATTACAGGTCGGCATCTAGTTTAGACGGGAGACCATACTACTTATCGAAAGCAACAATAAACGTACAGATAAATGACACAAAAATATCTAATGCTGTTAAATGTTTGTATTGAATAAAAACACAGCAGCTGTGTCTCGCTGGAAGATATTCAACCTGCATTGAAAAAATATACTCTAATACATAGCTCCATAAAATTGTGTATGTGTGAACTGAAAAATATGTTTTCGTGTGAAATTGTGGTTATAAAAACATTCACATGCCAGTCTTTCTCTCTGTCCAGGCGCGTGATAAAGTGGTCAGGTTGTTGCATTCAAGATAGTGATCTTGAGGTTCGATCCGCAGAGAGCGCGGCATGCTGTTTTGTTGAGCACTAATACCTCACGACACGTTGTTCTAGTGGGATGGAGAGTAGCAAACTCGTTGATACATCGGCAGAAATGCTTTACGGTATATCATACGGCTCTCTCCATCTTGAGTTCAAATCTCACCTATATGGAATATGCAACATGAAACCGTTCCAGTATTCATTGCAAATCTAGTCATGGATAGCCGTAGTTCTAATAGCCGTAATGGCAGCTGGGGAGGGTACGCATCCTCTCTGGTAGTATAGAATGTGCTGGAGAGTTTGACATACACTGGCCCTGACCAAGGGCAGATCACTCCAAGGTAGAAGTAACCACGAATGTGTCACGTAATACATATTGTGAAAAACTAGATTAGATAAAAAGAAAATGCAGGAGTCTCAGTTAATTATAATTTTATGCAGCATATTCCCGATGTTCTGCCCGTGATTCCAGAGGCACTTTTGGCAAACAAAATAAATTCTTCTAGAAATTTCCAAGAAGCAGGACTACCACATATACTTAAGATCATGAACAAACTCTTCCTTATCTATATTATGTACATTATTTACATTTGACGGATATTTGTCCTCATCTTGTTTGTTGTTAACACAATGTTTCGGCTGATATTCCCTCCAGCCTTCATTAGGTGTCTCGGGGAAATTTTGTACCTGGGTTCTCATTCCTAAGCTATTTTTCGATATTCTTCTTCTTCTTCTTCTTCTTCTTCTTCTTCTTCTTCTTCTTCTTCTTCTTCTTATTATTATTATTATTATTATTATTATTATTATTATTCAGTTCACTGCTTGGA
>NC_068990.1:28175243-28176286 GCF_001194135.2 Octopus bimaculoides | reverse complement strand
TATATATATATATATATGCGAGTGTGTATTTTGGTGTCTGTGTTTGTCCCCGCACCATCACTTGAAACAGATGTTGGTGTGTTTACGTCTCCGTAACCTTGCGTTTCGGCACATGTGGCCGATAGAATAAGCACTAGGCTTACAAAGAATGAGTCCTGGGGGCGATTTGTGCGACTAAAAGCGGTGCTCCAACATGGCCGCTGTCAAATGACTAAAACAAGTAGAAGAATAAAAGAATAGACGCACGCTTAACTGTGAAGCAAGAAGTTTGCTTCACAACAATATTCTTCCGGGTTCAGTACCTTAGTCGTGGATTTGGTAGACGGAATCAGAAAGAAGCTCGTTGTCTATACATGCTTGCGTGAATGTGTGAACGTGTGAGTGTGTATGTGTGTATACATGTGAGCGAGTGTGTATGTGTGTGAGTGTGTGTGTATGAGTGTATTGGGTGCGTGTGCCTCTGTGAGTGTTTGTGAGAGTTTCTTTGTCTCCCACCACCGCCACCACCGCTTGACAATCAGTATCGGTGTATTTGCGTCCCCGAAACATTGTACTTCGGCAAAAGAGGGCGACCGAATAAGCAGAAGGCTTAAAAAATATAACTGCTGCGATCGATTCGTTCGACTAAGATTCTTCAAGGCGGTGCTCCAGAATGGCCGCAGTCAAATGAGAGAAAGATGATTCCACAAATCTATTCTTGCGTGCACCATTCCTATATCTAACTGGCCAAATTTAGCGAAATAACACCCTGCAGCCTCAAACACTCTAAAATCCTGCAGTATTCTACGCCCTCCATTTACTCACATAAGACCATATGAATCTCCATTGAATGAATGACATGTTTCATTGCTGAAGCAACACATTCAACACTCTTGTGTTATCGCATTTCTTACTTTTTAATCCCGTGCTAGACACTTTCAGACGATCCTTACATTTTTTTTACTATTGATCCAGTGAATGCCGTTTCAAAAGTGTTTTACATGCACATATCAACAACACAAGTGAAACCCTTGCATTAAATACCCCAACGTCACTGGTCTTAG
>NC_068990.1:28173329-28173901 GCF_001194135.2 Octopus bimaculoides | reverse complement strand
TCTTGTGTTATCGCATTTCTTACTTTTTAATCCCGTGCTAGACACTTTCAGACGATCCTTACATTTTTTTTACTATTGATCCAGTGAATGCCGTTTCAAAAGTGTTTTACATGCACATATCAACAACACAAGTGAAACCCTTGCATTAAATACCCCAACGTCACTGGTCTTAGAAAATTCTAAAGGGTAAAGAGACACGCCTTCGTAATTGTAATAAGTAATATAAAGCATAAAGTGGAGCGATTCTGTTTGAAGTGTTATGTAAACGTATTAACGTGTATGGCACTGCATGTTTAGATGTTTGTAAAAAGGATCTTGCGATCTAATATGGAATAAATACTGTTTCACTGGGTATTCAATCTAATACTTTGAAGTGATATAGGACTAATAGTACACCTCTCCGGTACCACACACACACACACACACACACTCACACACACACACACACACACATATACACACACATAGACAAACATACACTTATACATGCATACATAAATATATATATATACATAAATATGCATATATATATGCATATATATATATACATATCTATATATGTGTGTATATAT
>NC_068990.1:28169235-28172390 GCF_001194135.2 Octopus bimaculoides | reverse complement strand
TATATATATATATATATATATATATATATGTATATATGTATTCAGCCAGATGTAAGTATATCAATGTATACATTCATCATTTTTCACAGCATTTTAAATTACATTCCGCATAAAACTGGATACCAAAGCTCTTGAAAATTAGTTTATTTATCTGTTAATTTTTTTTTTTTCGTTTCGAATATTTCCATTTTACTTGTTATATTTTTATATATTTTTCAAAGTCTTAAATGGAATAAGCGTTAGTACATCTCTTATTGTTTTGCAACCGTTGCACTTCTCATTTTTGATCTGCTTAGTTATTATAGACTACTTGTACTCTCCCTGCACACACCATTGAAAATGTTGTAGCTGTTCTTTTTCTTATTATTGCTATTGTTGTTACAATGGCTGTTTTAGTTGTGTTTATTTGTTGTGTTTATTTGTGTTTATTTGTTATTTCTATTCAGCTTTTGGTTGATTTCATGTCGTTATTTCTGCTGTTGCCTCTCTCAGTTACGTTTTTTTTATCCTCATTTTTGTGTTTTGCCAATTTCTTGTTTCTCCCGGATTCGCTGTTACATTTGTTATTATAATATCATGTTTATGTTGATGATGATTATATTTATGCTACTGTTCGTATTCTCGTTGATGTTGTTATTATTGTTCTTGTTTTTGTTGCTGTTGGTGGTGTTGTTCTTGTAATTGTTCAGCTGTTTTTCCTTTTGTAATTGTTAGTAGTTTTATTACTTTTGTCGTGTTTGTCCATCTTCTCTGTTTTCTCCTATTCATTATAAACGTCAAGAGAAAATGTGCACATTACTGCAACTGCATTTGTAGATAATGCAGTTAGTAGGTTTTATGCAACATTACTCGTTGCATAAAAATCTATTTATTTCACACCACTACCAACACCACTACCAACACCACCACCACCATCGACACTACCACCCACGCCTTTGATGTCAGTCTATTCAGCTTCCAAGAAACAGGGAAGGCTGTTTTATATTTAATAGTTAATTCTATTAGCTATAATAATAGTTTCTAGTTTTCGAACAAGGTGCGTCTTGTTGCCCGTAAGAAAATGAAAAAGGAAAAGGGATAAAAGTTTACTGTAGCTTTCCCCTTTCAGTCTTGTAGCAGACGAAGGCGAAATTGCGTTGAATTGTTAAATGTAGGATTGGTGGCGTTTGTATCACGTGACCGGTAGCTTATTCTGACCATTACAAAGGTGGTGTATTCCTTCACCTAGCATCACTAACTACAAATATTAATTATAATAAATGTGTGGAAGTATATGTATGTAAATATGTATGTATATACGTATATACGTATGTATGCATGTATGCATGTATGCATGTAGGTATGTATGTATGTATGTATGTTTGTATGTATGTAGGTAGGTATGTATGGAGAGAGAGAGAGCGAGAGAGAGCGAGAGAGAGAGAGAGAGAGAGCGAGAGAGAGAGAGAGAGTGAGAGAGAGAGAGAGAGAGAGAGAGAGAGAGAGAGAGAGAGAGAGAGAGAGAGAGAGAGAGAGAGAGAGAGAGAGAGGGAGGCGTGGTTTGGGAGTTATTTTCTGACCGATAAGAATAATATTGTCATCATGTTGTTTTGATGACGTTTATTAGAATGATAATTATCAAGTGTTAGATATTTTATTCTTCAGGCTGAAAGTCTAAGTGGAATATACTGAATTTGTAAATTCTACATGGCAATTTGTACATTTTTCCTTATATTATGTTGCTGAGATTTGAGATGAAGAATTTATAAATATTTTCCATGAGTAGTTCATCGTTACATTATTTGTCTGAAACATCTAAAATCTAACTAATATGAGCACGTCTACTTTTGTTGTCCAACCGGATCGAAAGGGAAACGAAATACCTCTGAAAGTACGTCCAGGCATCTTAAAGATGAAGATCTATTGCTTATGATATACAAATATAACAATGTTATACAATATAATACAAATATAACGATATACAAATATAACAGACGATGATACAATGGAAGGCGTTTGATTACAGATCTGATCAACCAGGACCGAGCTGGTTAAAGGGTAACATCTCTTTTGATATATTTCGTCTCATTTACAATTACGAGAGAAAATTACTGCCGAGCTTGGAGTTAGCATATCGAACAAAATGCTTAGAAACATTTTTTCTTGTTAAAGCGCAGTTCAGAGTTGAAGCTACCCTTAGTTCGACTTTGCGTTTCATCAATTTGATAGCGATAAATTGATTATTAATTGTGTACTGGTGTCGAAGAAATTGAATCAAACTCCACGCCACCACACCCACGTGGATCGTTATTATTCTGTAACTTCCTTTATTTGTTTCAGTCATTTGACTGCGGCCGTGCTGGAGGCTTTTAGTCGAACAAATCGACCCCAGGACTTATTCTTTGTACGCTTAGTACTTATTCTACCGGTTCTTTTTCGGGGACGTAAACCGACCATCATCGAATGTCAAGCGATGTTGGGGGGACAAACAGAGACACACAAATATATACACACACATACATATACATATATACGACGGGCTTCTTTAATTTTCCGTCTACCAAATCCACTCGCAACGCTTTGGTCGCCCCGAGGCTATAGTAGATGACACTTGCCCAAAGTGCCACGCAAATGGACTGAACCCGGGACCGTCTGATTGGTAGGCAAGCTACGTACCACACAGCCAACCCTGCGCCTATATATATATATTTAAGGAAGTACTCACCAAAAAGTATTATGAATTCAATAAAAATCATGTTTGTTTGGTAGTATATATATATACACAGAAGGAGTTATAGTTAAGAATTTACAAAATATTGGAGAGGAACTGACTTGTCTTTCTGATATTTTCTGTTTTGTGTGTAGCTAAGGAATGATTGCTATTCCTGAGCTACACACAAGACAGAAAATGTCAGAAAGACAGGTCACTTCCTCTCCAATATTTTGTAAATTCTTAAATATATCTGCTTCTGTGTATATATATATATATATACTACCAAACAAACATGATTTTTATTGAACTCATAATACTTTTTGTTGAATACTTCCTTAAATATTTTCTTGTAAACTGTTTTTAACATTTTCTTATTATTATTAAAGAATGTATTTCTGTATTTTAATACTTTTGTGACAACCAGTACTTAACACAACAAAGCTTATACAAAGCTTTGCATTTT
>NC_068990.1:28167380-28168871 GCF_001194135.2 Octopus bimaculoides | reverse complement strand
ATATATATATATATATACACAATGGGCTTCTTTCAGTTTCCGTCTGACAAATCCAGTCACAAGGCTTTGCTCAGCCCGAGGCTAGAGTAGAAGACACTTGACAAAGGGGCCAAGACGTGGGACGGAACCTGAAACCATTTGGTTGGTAAGCATGCTACTTACAACAGAGCCAATCGCTGTATTAAACTTGCTAGAAACGCACTTCTTGTTCAACATCTTTTCGAGAATCTTTAAAAGAAAAGTTCACCGAAGAAAAGTCCATTCTACTAGTTTATTTACATAACGTTGACGATATTACAAGGTAGTCACAGAAACAACATGGACGTCTATAATTAGTTTCAGTGAATTAGACTTTAATTTGTATAATTTTATTAAGCATGCTGCTTTGTTTAACATTTTATTTTAGGTTTTGATGGGTTTTATAGAAATGATAACCTTTATACTTTATATTGTTGAGACTATCAGTTTTATATTTATGCATATTATAAAATTCTTTGTTGTTTATGCAGTTGTCGAGTAATCGTTTTAGTGTGCAGGTTTTAATGGCGATTTGCTTAATTTTAGACTGTTTAATAAATTGTTGTATGAGAATTTGTGAGAGCTCTTTTACGTAGTGTTTTTATGACTGGATTTTTATACTGATAAGGAAACACATAATTAGCATTAAAACGCGTTAATTCATTGATGGGAATACTGTACGCAGTTTGTTAATTTAACAATATCTTTAATAATAATATCAATAATAATAATAATGATCATAATAATGATAACAACAACAACAACAACAACAATAACAATAATAATAATAATAATAATAATAATAATAATAATAATAATAATAGTGGCTAAGAAGGAAAATATTCACAGGAACGATAGAGTTGAGACCTATATACACTGGAAGCTATATCAGCACTATGGACTAACGACAGAAAACGATGATATAAGCACACGCTAGAAAGGGTCACAGAAGAAGAGAAAGCAACCATATTCTGGGATATGCCGATGCACATTGATAGAGAAATTAAGCCCAATAGGCCGGATAGAGTTGTCAGAGATCACCACGAACAACTGTTTTCTAATCGGAGTACCAGCACCAACAGATGACAATGTTTCTCTAAAAGAGAAGGAAAATCTTTCAAAATACCAAGATCTGGAAATAGAGGTAACTCGAACGTGGAGTCTAAAAGCAATTCCTCACATAGTGGGCCCGTTATGTATGATAAATAAAATATTCAGACAAATGTCAGCTAATGAAGTTTATTACGTAAATAACAGTTCCTTTGTCATTTTAAAAACTTCATATTTACGCTCTATGCTCAACTAATGCTTTATTCTGAAGCATATGGATAAGACTTCTATCATCCGTTTATTCGAGCCACTATAACACTAGCGAAACATTGGCGTATATATATACACACACATATATATATATATATATATATATATGTGTGTGTGTGTGTATGTATACATATATATATATATATATATATA
>NC_068990.1:28164269-28166023 GCF_001194135.2 Octopus bimaculoides | reverse complement strand
GTTTCTTCAATGACAATATTGACCAAGGTTACCGTGGTCTTTTCCGTAGGCTTTTCTTTCCACGGCTAAACCTAAACTGTCCTCCCCTCTTTTTACACGAGAACATTACTGTGTGATACACGATCCCTATTGATGTTTTTTTTCCTCAATCCCTTTTGATCGAACTCCCCCCTTTTTCCCTTCCTACGATCCCTTTGATCGACCCCCTTTTTTTCCCTTCCCCCTCCCCAAAAGAAGGCTCTACATTGTATTTGTCCCATCTTTGTTGAGCCCTGTGTGGCTAATAAAAGAAATCTATCTATCTATCTATCTATCTATCTATCTATCTATCTATCTATCTATCTACCTACCTACCTTCCTACCTATCTATCTATCTGTCTATCTATCTATCTATCTATCTATCTATCTATCTATCTATCTATCTATCTATCTATCTATCTATATACGCGTGTATGTATATGTGAGTGTATACATATATTCTGATATATCTAGTTACTCTTACTCTACTTTTAGTTATACAAGTCTTAGAGTTCATTTTATTTTAATTGTAGGAGTTAACACCTGGCGTTTATTCCCCACGTATTTGATTTCTCACTGCCAATGCCTTCCTATGCGTATGAGTAATTGTATTTGTTGTCCGGAATAAATGGCATTTCATATCTGATGAAACTGTAAGGTCTATACTCAGGCACTCACCTATTATCCCACCTCACCTTATTGTGGAAACAGCTGTAAGCTAATGAAGTGCATAAGATAATTGGATCGTCCTTTGTCCTCCTTCATTGTATATATATATACATACAGAAAAAATACTCCATCTGGTGAGAGATAAATATTATTGTTAAATTGAGGATATGCGATGAAGCTGACAAGGCAACGTATAGAAAATGCCGACACTAAATAACGCTGAAGATGCTATTTAAATCATTCATGTCAACATATCACTTACATATATTTCGATTGATGCATTAAAATAAATCCGAGAGGAAGAATAGTGTGAGAAAATGCATGAATCTCATCACAGAGGATATTATAAACAGCAGTGCTCATCAATAACACATTGTTACAAATGTATGAAATTATAATATATAATAAATAATATATATATGGAAGACAAAGGTGGATAGGGAATGCTAGTAAATTTTAAAATAGCGTTAAGAAATTTGCGTCATAGGACAAGAGAAAGAGAGAAGGAAGAGAGAAAGAGAATTAAAGGAAGAATGGAGGTATAAACAAATAGAAAGTCAATGAGAGATGGAGAAGGAAGATGAAGCGAAAAATAGGAAGTATGGGATGAAAAGTATAAATTATTTACATTTGACGGATATTTGTTCTCATGTTTGTTGTTAACACAACGTTTCGGCTGATATACCCCACCCAGCCTTCATCAGGTCTCTTGGGGAAATTTCGTACCTGAGTTCTCATTCCTAAGTTATTTTTTCGATGTTATTATTATTATTATTATTATTATTATTCAGGTCACTGCCTGGAATCGAACTCGGAATCTTGGAGTTAGTAGCCGGCGCTCTTCAACACTAGTTTAAGTTGCAGATATTATTAAGTAAGTGGGCACATATTATTTGAAATAGCTAAACGGTTTTTTTTCCAATGTAAACACCCGTAAATACGTTAATTATAGGTCTTAGACAATGTGTGTTTGGAAAAAAGGATAATTAGTTGTTCGTCCGTACAAAGAGAGCAGAAAGATTTCCTTTTATCACAGGGAAACAATCTTGACAAAATTTTTCAATACT
>NC_068990.1:28160373-28163690 GCF_001194135.2 Octopus bimaculoides | reverse complement strand
TATATATATATATATATATATGTGTGTGTGTGTGTGTGTGTGTGTGTGTGTGTGTGTGTGTGCGTGTGTATGTATGTATACATGTATGTATGTATGTATGTACGTACGTACGTACGTATGTATGTATGTATGTACGTATGTATATAATTATAACATATATGTTCCGGAGGTTCTTTCCTAGGTATAATTCATTAGTACTTAACCAAATTTTATAACATTCGTGACAATATGAAGTTTCAACATATAATTGTCACTTGCTTTTCAATAGAATTTGAGGCTTGCAGTGAGATAAAGCATGAAAATACAACGTAAATCTTTAGATGTTTAATCTTTCAGTTGTAGAGAAAACTATGTTTCATTTACAATCTTATATGGTTTCAAATACAATAAAAGCTATGATTATCGCTATTCACTTTTTCCCTTAGTAATTCATAAACGATCCGATCCCCTTTTATTTTGCTCGGAGTTATGGGAACAATAAATTCTTATATAAATCTAATTATATATGTATATGTGCGTATGTTTGTTCGTGTTTTTATTAAGATTAACCATACGATGTCGTTGCAAAATATGATGGAATGCCACCAAGCGGAGAATAATATATGAAATAAACTTCAAATAATGTTATATATTGTTCGCGGCTATATCTGTATGTTGATCGGAATAGTATTGTTTTATTAACATCGCTGAATACTAACCACATGCACACGTAAGCGATATCTCTTTGTTGAAAGAATTACGTGTAAAACCTGAAGAGAATTAACTCTTTATCATTATGTCAGTTCGAAATATTTATATGGGAAATAAATGTGAAATGAATGCTGACAAACAACTTTTGTTTTTATATAAGAAAGTCTCATAAAAAGTGTAAGGGGAAATGAAGAAGGAAAAATCAAGACGAGAAGAATGAATTTACTTTAAAGTTGAAAGTGTTCAGGCCATAAGAAGGAGAAAAATAATGAGATGGAAGAGAGTTCCAATGTTTGGCAGTTTGAAGTAAAAATCTACGAGCATAGAAATACTTCCTTATTCGTGGAAGCACGACAGCATTTGGATGAATAACGCTGTGAGTTTGGGGGTCAATGGAAATTGTGCTAAGTGGTCTAGAACTAAGAGAGGAAGTTCATCAGAACACTGCCTTTGGTATTAACGATAGAAAACGCTAAGAGTGATGTCACATCGATCTGACAAAGGTTGCAGAACTGAAATAAGAGAAGGACCCGGTCGAGTAGATTCAAGTGAGCAGACGGTATAATTGCTCAAATGTGACAACAGTAAGGACGAATTTTAAACTTGTAAGAATACAAAACGGCCTTTGCTATCAGGTAGCCATTTGACCTCTGAAATTACACTGCACTCACAGTCCCTTTATTCATGATAGTTGCAGAAGTAGTGTTAAGTTTGCTGATCATTAATGAGAAACAGTAAAACGAGTTACACTTGTTTGAAAATTGCAGTTATAATTGTCAATGGAAGTAATAGATACAATTGATAGCCGGGAGTGAATTTTAAACGAAATAAACAGAATGAAGTTTTCCAAGATTGATTTACAATAATTAGCATTGACAAATATTTGACAGAATGAATAAATCATAGAGTCGTTTGAGTGAGGCAGACTATGTCACATTAACCTTCTTTTAAGTTCTTTATGGGTATATACGCTTTAATTGGAGCGGTTTAATCAACACACAGATTGACACAACACTGAAGAAAGTCGACCGTTTTACTTGTCTTGGGGTTGGTATCTAATTCACGGAAACATGTATCAATTTACATAATAAAAGCATGGAGTGCACTGAAAAATTAAGAATAATTTAGAAGCTTACACAGCCTAAGCAGTTGAAGAGGAAATTCTTCAGAGCCATAGTATAATCAATTCTCCCTTGTGGTTCATCAGATGCAATTCCAACACACAAAAAAGAAGAAAACAAGCTCGATGGAAACTGCAAAAGTACGTTGCGTGTGTAGAATTTGATTCTCTACATCATCTATTTTCCTTGATAATTCATAGAAGATCCGATCCCCTTATATTTTTTGCTCGTATTTATGCGAACAATAAATCTACATATCGATATAATTATGTATATAAATATATATATCTGTATATATAGATATATATGTCTGTATACATAAATATATATGTCTGTATATATAAATATATATGTCTGTATATATAAATATATATGTCTGTATGATTGTTCTTGCTGTTATGAATATTAACAACACAATCCCGTTGCAAAATATGATGTAATGCCATCAAACGGAGAATATTGCATGAAATGAACTGCAAATAATATTATGGAAGCAATGGTCATCGGAAAAAAATTCTGTGGAAACTTTCTACTGATTGTGCAAATATTAAATGATGGAGAAGAAAACTGTGAATTGGTCTTGATTCAATGTTCATTATATGACACTCCGTCGGTTACGATGCTGAATGTTCCGGTCGAATCAATCGTGGCAACATCCTGCTCCTGGCTCAGCACTCCGCAGATACACGCACCCTTAACATAGTTCACAGTGACAAAGAATGCACAGACCTGGCTGTTTTGTTTTGCTGATACTACTAGTTTTTGCCAGCTGAGTGGACTTGCTCAAAGGAACATCCGAGATAACGACCGTGGTCCGAAAGTCCCCAACTGCTAAGCGACGCACCTTCACATACAATATTCGTTGCATCAATATATTAATCTATTCTCTACACATGTCCCATATTTGCCTGATTTTCTGTTGTTACACGAATGTAACATTGAGTTTGCAGTTATGTAGTTTTGGAATATTTCATAATAATATAAGAAAAAAAAATGAAAATTAGTTTTGAAAATATACGAAAGAGACTTTCAAGACACGCCCAGCAATTATTGCAGCAATTTGGACAAAATATTTAGCACTAAATGTTATGGCTCTTTAATGTTCACAATTCCACCCCGTCAACATTTAAATAATTGTTGCTTTTTATTCCTTCTCGAGACATGCCTGACTCATAAGGGTCTTTTTTCAGGTTTCATTCGCGTATAGGTTCCTCACCTGCGACGGGACGCCGGTCCGTCGCAGATGCGCTGCTAGATTCAGGAGGAAAGAGTGAGAGAAAGCTGTGGTGAAAGAGTCAGCAGAATTTCGCCATTACCTTCTGCCGGAGCCGCATGAACTTAGGTGTTTCGCTCATAAACACATACTTCGTCCCGTCTGAGATTCGAACTTGTGAACCCTCGACCGCGAGTCCACTGCTCTTCCACCTGGCCATGAACCTCCACACGTTTGAATAATAGTTTCAAGTACTGAGGGACAGAGAAGTCCATTAGATTGAAACCAGTGTT
>NC_068990.1:28158919-28160311 GCF_001194135.2 Octopus bimaculoides | reverse complement strand
ACTAGTTCTTAATTTGTCAACTCCGAAAGAATGAAAGGCAAGGTCGATCTCGGCCGAATGTGAACCCAGAACGGAATGAGCCGCAAGAAATGTTGCTAAGTATTTTCATCGACTCAATAACTTTCTAACATGGGGGCCTGAAATTATTTTGGGGGACGGGGCCAGTCGATTAGATCGACCACAGTGTTTCACTGCTACTTAATTCATCGAGCCGAAAAGGAAAGTTGACCTCGGCGGAATTTGAACTCAGAACGTAGCGACGGGCGAAATACCGCTAAGTCATTCGCCCGGCGAGCTAACGATTCTGCCAACTCAACGCCTTCCAACAGCTTAAATAATCTTTTCCTACTATAAGCAGAAGGCCTGAAATTTGGGAGAGGCGATTAGTCAATTACACTGACCCGGTGTTTCACTGGTAATTAATTTATCGACCTCGAAATGATAAAAGGTAAAGACGACCTCGGCAGAATTTGAACTGAAAACGTAGCTATAGGCGAAATACCGTTTAGAATTTCGCCCGGCGTGCTAACACTTCTGCCAGATCACTACCTTCCAACAGTTTAAATAATGCGTTTGTAAAGTAGTTATGGCGTTTTAGTTGGCTGCCTCCCACCCCAAATAATTTTCGTCCTCTTTCATTCCTGAAGCATAATGGATGATTATTCTATCCTTCCTGTTGTCACTATCAAATCTTTCCAATACGTCTAACGCCATTCAAACAACAAGTACTTGTAATCCTAGAATTGTTGTGCATGACACTAGACATTTACTCCAGAAATCGAAGTGAGAGCGATTTGCTGTGATTCCCATGCAGTATGTACGCTGTTAAAATATTATCAGTCATAACTAGTACGCTTTCTAAGCGCTGATGTTGAAATCGACCACAGCAGCAATTGGAAAGTTAAATTGCATTAGTATGCAAAATTTCTTTGATTCCTTGCCTCTATTAACGGAGACAGTTATTAGGATATATATGAAAATCAATAAACGTATACATAAAAATTAGTTAACAGATTTTACTGTAATGAAATTAACCAGACATGCGTTAATGAAAGCTGTTACCGAAATATATCAATGTATGATTACGATGATAGCTGTATCTCTGTGTAAATCTTAATGCCATCACCATGTCGGCAAGGAAGAGCTGTTTCTGATGTCTGTTTTTGCTATAAAACTACAGAGTTTGGTTGCTTTCAGGAGAGAAATAAAGAGAAATTTTCGTTCGAATGTAATAGCTCTATTACAGTTACATTCCATAATCTCCCCCCAATCTTTCAACCCCCGCCTCTATCAATAATTTTCTATATACATACATACCTACATACATTCATAAATTCATACATATCTATGCATATACATATCTATGCATACGTATGTACATATATATATATA
>NC_068990.1:28157672-28158446 GCF_001194135.2 Octopus bimaculoides | reverse complement strand
TGTGTGTGTGTGTGTGTGTGTGTGTGTGTGTGTGTGTGTGTGTGTCGTATATTGCTCCCCTAACGTATTTATAAATCAATTTACGTCTCTCACATTCCCTCGCTCTCTCACTCCTTCTTTCCATCTGTGTTCCTCTCTTCCTCTTTCTTCCTCTCTCACTCTCTGTCTATCTTATTCCCATCATCTCTCGTCATCAGTTCCACTCCGTGCTTTCAGGAATGTTATTATCAGTTTAGGAATCGTTTCTTCAAAGACAAGTGAGATTACGAAGACAATCTTTTCAGTAAATTAATAATTTACAGATCAATGATTCGTTCTGACCATAAACACCATTGTTACTCTTGCATGAAATCTTCGACAGATTCATTGAGTTCCTGACATATTGGTAGACAATAACTGAAGACGATCTATCGACCTCTTCACAGCGGGAGATACGTTAATTTGATAAAGCTTCAGTTCCATGCTTTCTATTTCTTATTACATAAACACGAACACTGACCTACACAGTTCTACACACAGACACACACATACGCATATGGCGCATATAGACACAGAATAATTCGATATGCGAACAGACAGACACACACACACATACACACACACACACACACACACACACACACACACACACAGAAAATAGACGTTTACCGAAGAACATACGCAAGTAATCGCATAAAGAGGTAAAAGCGTAAACTTACACACAGGCAACTGCATTTATATCTGTGTGGGGTGTGAGTGTGCGTGTGGGGGTGTATTATATATGTGTGTGCACTT
>NC_068990.1:28156493-28157301 GCF_001194135.2 Octopus bimaculoides | reverse complement strand
ATATATATATATATATATATATATATATATATATATACATACTTACATCCATATATATATTTGTGTGTGTGTGTGGGTGTGTGTATGTGTATGTATGTAGTATGTATGTATGTACATATGTATGTACGTAGGTACGTATGTATGTACGTATGTACGTATATATGTATTCATAGCTCTTAAATAGCAGACGAGACGGAAAAGAAAAAAAGCGCAAATAAACAAACAATCAAAAATGTTATAATGAGGAGAAATAAACTGCCGGGAAGGCTAATAAACGAATATATTATGTTAAACAGAACGGAAGCAGATTCTATTCACTATCATTTTTTTCTGTTATCTCTTTGTTGATGTTTCCTTGACACGAAGCCAATATGTTGCCAAGGATGTCGTCTATTGTTATTGACTTCAATGATCCTACTCTATTCACTTGAGATAGCAGAATCCCTCATCTACAATGTCGCCATGATAAGGCATAAATTGTAAATCATAATTCCACTTTTGGAATTATTAAGCTAAACTTTACTCTAAAGTAAGCCATCTAAAAGACTTATTCTGTATATTTTCACTAGAAAGGTGTAGTAACCTTGGTATATTAATCAATGATGTGACACAGGTAATGCTTATAATTTTTAACTTACCTGTTTGATTAAGAGGCTTTTTCGTATTTCAAGCTTTAATTAATTGTTTAAATAAACTACATACAATAAAACGTTTTCTACTGTCTGTTGCCATCGTTTTGCCTATATATATATATATATATCATCATCATCATCATCATCGTTTAACGTCCGCTTTCCATGCTAGCATG
>NC_068990.1:28148722-28156483 GCF_001194135.2 Octopus bimaculoides | reverse complement strand
ATTATTTTACATTCCTCTTGGAATAATATAAATGTTTTCTTTTGAAACATATATCGGAAGCATAAGGATTTGAATAACCCCTGCGTTTAACTCTATTTATTTATCTGTATTAAAAAGAACGTTTCACCAAATCCTAGAATTTCTACCTTTATAAGTAGGCTATTACATCTTTGGTATTTATGTAAATTTTTGCTTACACTGGTAACTATTTATTTTTTTTCTGTGTTATTTATACACACTGAAAATACACACACACACATACACATATGTATGTATATGCATATAGGTTTGTGTGTATGTGTTATAAAATTGCCATTCTATAATACCTGTTGATATTGCTTGTTCATGAGCAGTTTTAGAGTTATCGCTAAAATAAATAATCCGACTTTATTGGATTTATGCTGCATATTATACAATGACTTATACAAATAAAATGATTTATAAAACTTCATAATAAAATTCTGAAAGAAACTTACGCCAAATAATGAAGACCAGACCATCAACTGAGCTATTGGTTTAGCAGACTATTGTTATCTTCTCCGAAGACCGAATCGATACCTTTGAGTGTCACGCAAGGCTAGACTTGACCAATGAGGCTTTGCTACATGGAGAAGGCAGATATTGTTTGGAAATGATGTAATTGATATGGAATTAACCTTAGTATTGTCAATGTATAAATAATAATAGGTAAAGCTAGTATAAGAGGTCTGATCAATAAGTATCCGGACTATTGCCATAGGAACGAAGTTAAAGCATGCAGAATAAAGCTGCTTCGCAAAGATTGACCTTGAACTCTGTTGTACATGCGCACTAAGTTTTAATGTTCTAGCTCACATCTGCTGTCTAAAGCAGTGCCTGGAAGGAACGTGTGTACGGTGTGATCGTCGATTTGACGATGACAGAGAAAGCTGACATGGCGGCACCTGCTCAGAAGCATATGTCTGCTAAGTTTCTGCCAAAATTGCATTCAACTAACCAAAGAAACATTCAGGTTACAGTTGCACAACGTCTCCGTGTCTGTGTCTGGAATGAGTTAAACCTTTTGAAAACTTTGCGTAGGACTCTAAGCAGATGTCGCCAAGCTTTTGACAAAATTTGATGCAGAATCACTGCTCAAATTTCTGTCATGCTCAATGCGAAGATAACACGCTACAGACCTTCCTTCAAGGCACTGCTGTAAAAAGCAGAAGTGAGATAAAACGTTAAAAGTTAGTGCGCATGCACAGCAAATTTTAAACCAATTTGTGCCATGTGGATTTAGTCAGCATACTTTAGTTTCGTTACTATGGCAACAATCCGGATACTTATTGATCAGATTACGTACGTCATATAGCAATTATAGTAAGTATAATGCCTGGCTTAGTGGTTATGTGGTCTCGGCTCACGATCGTGAAGGCGTCACTTCAATTACCGGCGGCATGTTGTGTTGTGTCCTTCAACAAGATACCCTATTTCACCTTGCTCCAATCCACTCAGTTTATATAAATGGACTGTACTTGAATCTCTGCGTGCGCATGTCCGTGCAATGCAGAAACGTCGTGGAAGCTCGTCGAATACATGTTCTTGTCTTTGTGTCCGTGTTTTACCAGCCACTACTGTCTGGCTACTGGGAGTGGCTTGTTTACATCACCGTAACCTAGCAGTTCGGCCCTAAGAATCGATAGAATAATTATAAGACATAAATATAAGTACTGAGATCGATTCAATCGCCTAAACTTATTAAGATGCTGCTCCAGTATGGCCGCAGTCCAATGACTGAACAAGATTTCAAATTGCAATACAATTCGGATTGTTTCCGGTTGTACGTCTTTCCATTTTCTATATTTTATGAGTAACTAGCATTGCGTAATATGCAGTTAGAGGGGAGACACATGGTTTAGTGGTTAGAGGCTTGGCACTAATGACCGTAAGATCGTGGTTTCGATTCCTTGACCGAGTAATGTGTTGTGTTCATGAGCATTACATTTTCGTTTTCCGTCGTTCCAGTCCATTGAAGTGGCATAAATAAGTAATCCTGCAACAGACTGACATCCATCCAGGTAGTTGGGAGTGCGGGGGGGGGGGTATATAAATCTCTGAATCCTGAAATCGGCCTTATGAGCCTATGGCTCGAGAAGGATCTTCGATGGCTGTTTGTTGTCAGGTTAGAAAATTTCTCTGCAAGTTAATCTGCAAATAACGATTTCAGAGAGAGGGTAACAGAGTTGGTTAAATATGATTTTACAAACTGTGTTGAACATTACGAAAAGAGAGAGATGCCATGTTTGCGAAGGAATTTTCATATTTGATGCCGAACAGTAATTTAGGTCTGTTATCTTAGATATGGATGCAGATATAGGCATTGCAGTGTATATTTGGATGTGTACACATTGTGTAATTCAACGTCTTTGTTATTAAGGATGACGCATGCACTTGGCTCTCAAGTGAAACTCGTTAAGTCTCTTACGTATTTGAGAATGTTATGTTAGAGAACGGCTTCACGCAAAGGATTCTGCAACGGGATAATGCAATTTGGTAATGCTAACGTGAACTAGATGTTATCTCATCTACGTTGTTAGAACCCAATTATCAGATTTCCTTCTAAAGACACATCGTTAAAATATACATGACTGCTAAGGACTACAAATGCTATAAGTGGACAAAACGTACAGAGAACAGATGCGTTGTATCAGATGTATTATATTGTATGATGTTAATGGCCATCAGAAAATATCATAAACGATGCAAAAAGAATAAAATTCCAAGGAAAGGCGACTGAATCTAAATACGCAAGACCTGTTACAATGTAGAATTAACTCGTGGAAATCAACGTGCTACAAAATATTATTGGTTATAGAAATCAAAGAACGAGAGGTGAGTTAGACATGTTATTGCTATATAAAACATATATGTGTCACTTGCTACAACTCAATCTGCATTTATTACAATGATCTAAGAAACCTGCAACACGAAACAAAATGTCAAGTATTTTTAATGATGCCTTGGATCCTGGATATTGTTAGTTCAAAGAATTGTATAATTAACTAGCTACAAGTTATTGAATATTCCGTTGGAACTGATTCCTTTTCTTTCAGAAGAAGCGAAATTAGGATAAGATTCAATTACATTTTAGTGTCATTAACGCTATTGATTTAAAGGAAGTGGTGTCCACTAAGTCACTGTCATAATTCTTTGTAATTCTGGCACAAGGCCACAATTTCGAGGTGAGAAGCAAGCCAATTACTTCGATCTCAGTACTAAAATTGTACTTACTTTATCGACCCAATAGCGGCATCTGAACTCCAAAATTAAAGAGGCAAAAGAAATGCTGCCTAGAACACTGTTCCTTGCTTTAGCGATTCTGCTAGATCGGCATTTTAGTCTGTCATAATATTCCACACTTTACATATGGCACTGATTTTGAGTTAGCATATTTATAGAAATAAGTGCAGGCGTATATGTGTGGTAAGAAGCTCGCTTCCGCGCATGCGTCACTCAGAGTGCATTTGGTTTGTCGTTTGTGTGCGAGTCGGACGTTTTTCATTTTACTGCTTTGAGGGTAGAGATGATGTACTCAGACTTTAGCGGGTCTGAGTTGTCTTGAGCAGAGGAGGAGTTGGTAAGGGCGGTCATAAAGATAAACGGAGTGTTGGAGAAGACAAGGAGTTTTGCTGAGTCCACGGATATGAAGCGAAGGGAGTTGGACTTGGCTGGTCTGAAGGAGTATGAGAAGATGGTACAGAAGGTGGGAGGTGACGTGAAGTTGTCGTCCCCCCAAACGAATTATGGTGCGGATGGAGAGAAAAACGATCACCTATAAGGTGTTCTTGTTAAAAGGGAAAAAAACTCGAGCGTGTGGAAGCTGAAACGGAAAAAGCGCCGGGGGAGCGGTCAAAGGAAATAATATACATAACTAAAGGAAGGATATATGAGACAATGGTTGTCCAATTTAGGTCAGTAGAGGAGGCGAGCAGGCTGGCGAGTGTGGCGGTGAAAACAGAGGAAGTAGTGCTTCTGCCCACATACCTTGGAAGAAAGACTTCCAAGGTAAGGGTAGAAGCAATCCCATCTGATATAGAAGTGGCTTGAATCTCTTTCTCTTTCTCTCTCTTTCTCTCTCTGTCTCTCTCTTTCTCTCTCTCTCGCTCTCCCATCTCTCTCTCTCTCTCTCTCTCTCTCTCTCTCTCTCCTCACACACACGCGTTAAGTACTAGGCTTCAAAAACGTACTGAGGTCGATTCAATCGACTTAACATGAGTGAAGACGGTGGCTCAGCTTGGCCGCAGTCTAACGACTGAAGCCAGTAGGGAATAAAAGGAAATTATTTTAAGTCCTGACAAAATCTGTTTAAATACATTGTATTTAAGACAATCGCGTGTAATGTTTGCATCTTTAAAACCAACACTGGACGGTGACAGGCAGAAAAAATCTTTTATTGTTTTAATAATTAGATTGTATTGCATTATAAGTCAGGTATGTGTATTTTATGGAGTCAAAAGTTTTGCAATATTATGACTAACTCAAGGCGGCGAGCTGGCGGAAACGTTTGCACGCCGGGCGAACTGCTTAGCGGTATTTCGTCCACCGTTTCGTTCTGAGTTCAAATTCCGCCGAAGTCGACTTTGCCGTTCATCCTTTCGGGGTCGAAAAATTAAGTACCAGTTACGCAATGGGGTCGATGTAATCGATTTAAACCATTTGTCTGTCTTTATTTGACCCCTCTATGTTTATCACCTTGTAGGCAATAAAGAAATAAGAAACGTTAGCACGCCGGACGAAATGCTTAGCGGTATTTCGTATGTCTTTACGTTCTGAGTTCAAATTCCACCGCCGAAGTCCACTTTGCCTTGCGTCCAATCGGGTTCAATAAACTAAGTACCAGTTGCATACTGGGGTTCGATCTAATCGACTGCCCCCACCACCCTAAAAATTTCGAGCCTTATGCCTAGAGTAGAAAAGAATATTGTGGCTCACACCCTGCATTCGTGACGCTTCATCAACCAACGGACTGCGGAAGCTTCGGTGAAGGGCACCTCGAAGGACAAAAACTGGTATCAGCATGCATAAAAGACGTCACAGACAACTTACTTCAAGCGGTGTAACTCGATGGCCTTTCCTTGAAATGCTAGACTGCTTTTGTTTTAACTTGATGAATAAAGCATATAAGTTACCAAAATATTGCAAAGCTTTTGACTTAACATAATAATATTAAAAAATATCTATATATTTGTAGTTACCTTTGCCATTTATAAACAAATAGAAAGGAAATGAAACGCTTTATGCATTTATGCATACTGTATTTCATTCCATTCTTGGATACAGCAAGTGAGTGCAAAATTATTAACACTTATTTACTGCTTGCACATTCGTTTGTTTTCAAAGAAAATAACAAGGCAAACAATCGCCCTAGTCTTATCGTATATAATATGCTCGTACTCTAACGTATAATTTTTTGTTGCCATGGTAGAGTTAAGAGAGCAGATGGTTTATTGGATTATTATCTACAAGGGGTTTACAGTGAAACACTGCAAAGGCGATAATTAATAATCTGTGAAGATGGATCTAAAGTTGAATGGACGATGTAAGTGGCCTATACACATTCCCATGTAAATAGGGATGTGGACAATGTTCGCTCATACAAATAGAAAAAATAAGCACGAACACACATGCAGAAACATCTTATCTTCCTCTCTTTCACACACACACGTGTATACACACACAAACACACACCCGGACACAAACACTTTTCTTTTCTCTATCTATTTACCTCTTACTCTTCCTACGTAGATATGTGCTTGTGTGTTCATGTGTGCTTGCCTTGTGCGTGTAAGTTGTAAATATATATGTGTATTTATTAACACTTATAAGAGTAGAGCATGTTGGTGGATTGTGTATATTGTTGAACAAGCAGGAGAGATACCGCAATATTAGTAAATTTCATAAACTTTAATGAATCATTTGTCTCCATTTTGTGCCATAACCACATACATGCATGCGTATGTGTTTATGTATGTGTATATATGTGTGCATGCGGGCAAGGACACGTACGCACGTCAGTGAGATTTTCTGGAGAAGGTACTGCTGTATAAAATATCATTGAATGTGTAAATATAATCAGTGAGAAGATTGTATTTAAAATATGTTAGAGCTGTAAAATCGCATATTTAACCATTATTAACGCCGCTAGGTGGCAGAACCCTTCGCGTGTCGTGTAATATGATTTGTTTCATTTCTTCTGGCTAACTTTCCGAGTTCAAATTCCGAGGATGTTGATTTTGTCTTTCATCCTTTCAGGAACGATAACTTTATAAACCAGTCACTTACTGGAGGCGAGCTAAGAAGTCGATCCAATCTCCGAAAATGTTCTCACTCATTCCAAAATTTGATACAATACGGTGGCTAGCTGGCAGAATCGTTAGCACATCAGAGCAAATACTTAGCAGAATTTCAGTTCCACATTACGAATTCAAATTCCATCGGAGCCAAACTCTACATTTCACCCTTTGGGGTCGGCCGATAAAATAAGTGTCAATCAAAACAGGTAAGACGATCTAACCAACAATCTCCTCCTCACAAAATGGCAGGCCCTTTTCTTATGGCACGAAGAAATTATATTAGATTCTGTACGAACGTTACATCATCTACATGCATAAGATATAGTCACACAAAGATACCTATATATATATATATATATATATATATATATATATACGCACACACACTCACACATATATCTCACTCACAGGCACATTCTTATAGAAACACATGCACACACAAACACACTTTTTTTATTATTAAAGCTGCTACAAAAACATCACAAAACACTGCTACTCAAAAGTTTCATGTTCCCGTTCGTCGGGCAGATGTGATGAAGGATCTTGCCTGACAAATGCGAACGTGAAACTCTTGGTAGCAGTTTCTGTGATATTTTTGCAGCCTCAATAATAAAAGAAGCCTGTTACTCTACCTCCGTATTCGAGTACTATATTCCTCCACTCTATTTCGCATTTATGTTCTTACTCGTGTGTCTGTGTGTGTGCATATATATATATATATAATGTATGTATTACATTATTTAATATCCTACTAATAGTCCTTGCTCTGTATATAGGTGGCTAGGCATGTAATGAAAACTTGTCTAGCCACGTGTCTTCGCCGCGGGGATCAATTTGTAGCTCTTGTCTTTAAACAGTCTACATTTAATGCTATTTACCTCTCACTGGATGGACTACTTCTTCGCTGATCTAAATATATAAATATACACAACAATATGTATGTATGTATGAATAGGTGTATGTTCATATATGTATCTAAGGCATCAGTCAGTCTTGAAAAACCATGGATCTTTACCTGGAGAATTTTGTGTCAGCTGGTGATGGCGTTGTATCATCTGATATCCAGAATATTCACCTTGTTCCAACGGCACCGTCACGTACATCGTATGCCAGACGGGAGGATCCACAAAGGTCTCGTATATAGGGAACTAACCACCGACACAAGTGTGCGAGGATGACGTCGTCTTTCTCAGACGTCTGCTGGAGATGTGAAGTGAATAGATCTCGACGTTCTGTTACACACACACACACACACACACACACACACACACACACACACACACGCACACAAACGCACAAACCATAAATCAAACGCTCATACAATAGGAGAGAGAAACAATTTTCACCAATAATGCAACCAAGATTTCGATCAATATTTTACAACTGACAGTAGTGGGAAATATGTTATTAAAAACATAATCGTTGGAAATTATAATTCTTTCTGTTT
>NC_068990.1:28147127-28148305 GCF_001194135.2 Octopus bimaculoides | reverse complement strand
TGTATATTCATGTAATTGTTGAGTCAACGTGTGCCCCCTGGTGACAATGAAGTCTTTAATCTAATCAATATATCCTTGGCCTGAAGAGGAGCCGGTGGTATACACCTCACTTGGATCTTACCACTTCTGATGAGGTTCTACTGGCTATGAAATATATATGTAGCCTGGATTTCCCATACTCATATATGTATGTATGCATGCATGTATGTATGTATGTATGTATGTATGTATGTATGTATGTATGTATGTATGTTTCTATCTTTCTATCTAAGTATCTATCTCTCTATCTCTCTATGTATGTATATATATAAACAGATAGAAAGATAGATATATACATACATACATACATACATGTAAATATGCATACATATATATATCTATAACAATTTATCAATCTATCTAGTTACACACACACAGACACACGCACACACACACATACACGCACACACACATACACGCACACAGACACACACACACACACACACGTACAAACGCATGCGCGCACAGACACAAACAAAAAGACACACGTACACATATATTCTTTTATTCTTTTATTCTTTTATTCTTTTATTCGCCTTTAGTCGAACAAATTGACCCCAGGAATTATACTTTGTAAGCCTAGTATTTATTCTATCGTCTCTTTTGCTGAACCGCTTAGTTACAGGGATGTAAAGACACCAGCATCGGTTGTCAAGCAATGGTTGGGGGACGAACACAGACACACAAACATACACCCATATGCATATATACATATATACGATAGGCTTTTTTCAGTTTACGTCTACCAAATCCTCTCACAAGACTTTGGTCGACTCAACGCTATAGTAGAAGACACTTGCCCAAGGAGCCATGCATTGAGACTGAACCCAGAACCATGTGGCTGGTAAGCAAGCTACTTACCATACAGCCACTGCATATATGCATATACCCACACATATACTCAATACACATGTATATACATGTGCATGTGTGTGTGTGCGTGTGCATGTATATATATATATCTATATATATATATATATATGTATATATATATATGTATGTATATATATAAATTTATATATATATTTATACATATATATAAATATATAAATCTCTCAATCTTTGTCAGCCTCTCTCGCACTTTTCTCTCTCTGTCTTACTCATTATACACCCCCCACACACACACAGAAATATATATA
>NC_068990.1:28145915-28146961 GCF_001194135.2 Octopus bimaculoides | reverse complement strand
ATATATATATATATATATATATATATAAATATAACATACTCAATGACACGTATGGTGAGAGAAAGAGAGAGACAAAAAGAGCGAGAGAGAGAGGAAGAAAAATGTTATTCCAGTAGACTCATGCGTACCTATACATTTATATTATTGGTGAAATCTGAATAATTTTATAGCCGTATACTGATTTCCAGTTATTTGATATTTGAGGTATGTAAATGCACGCGTGTGTGATTTAAGAAAATTACTGCACTTCTATTTCAAGACCGTGTGTATGCAACATTTGAATCAAGCCATGTAGACTGTAAATGGATATTTATATAATTCTATATAGCTGAAAATGGCAGTTTTGTAAAAACCAAATCAAGTATTCTTCGCATATGTGAAGACTCAATCAATCTTACTTTGGAAACGTCGCTGCCAAAAGTGGTTCTTGGAAAAATCAATTTATGTATTATGAAAAAATGTGACTTGCGTCATGCTACGTTTTAGAATTTCTGGTGCAACTTTTGGAGTTAGTAACTAGTGTCATTGTAGTAAAGATTTGTGCGAGAAACCTTTGAGCATACATACATTGATGCCAACATGTAACGTGCATTGATCGAGATCCCTTCGATCAGTATAATGCATTAACTTAAGAGAAATATTTCATTTTCGAAGTAGTCTTAATTAAATCCGTTTCATAATTATTCTTTTTCTCAAGTAACCAATGAATTTGTATAACAAATATATAGTGAGGCTTACTTTGTCTTTGCCACAAACATAGAAATTTGCTGATAGACATTGATTTGGCTGTGTGGTAAGAGGTTTGCTACCTAACCATATACTTCCAAGTTTGGCCCCACTGTGTGGCACCTGGGCCAAGTGTTTCTATTATCGCTTCAGGCCGAACAAAGACTTGTTTGTGGATCTAGGAGATGGACACAAAGACACACACACATCTTTCTATCTATCTATCTATCTATCTATCTATCTATCTATCTATCTATCTATCTATCTATCTCTCTATCTCTCTATCTCTCTCTCGCTCTCTCTCTCTCTCTCTCTCTCTA
>NC_068990.1:28144250-28145629 GCF_001194135.2 Octopus bimaculoides | reverse complement strand
TATATATATATATATATATATATATATATATATATATCTACATTTGTATTTGGCCCCTCTGTGTTCAGCCGTGTGTGGCCAATACAGAAAGTTATCTATCTATCTATCTATCTATCTATCTATCTATCTATCTATCTATCTATCTATCTATATATCTATCTATCTATCTATCTGTATGTCTGTCTGTTTGTCTTCCTGTCTTTATGTATGTATGTGTGTATGTCTATTTGTTTGTCTGTCTGTTGATAGAGTTATTGCTTGGTTGATTGATAGATAGAAAAATAGCTATCTAGGTAGATAGATAGAAGTGTGCTTTTTTATGTCCGTGTTTGTTCCCCACACACTGCCGGACAAAGTACCATACTTCAGAAAATAGAATAAGCCCTGGGGCCGATTCATTCGATTCAACTTTAACGTGGTGGCCCAGCATGGCCACAAGCTAATGATTGAAACAAGTAAAAAATAAAAGATGAAAGTTAGATATTCTTCTAAGGAACAACTCACTTTCCGATTGTCATGCATAGCAAGACTTTCTTTCCAACAATCTGATAACGAGATTTCTACAAGAAAGAAAACGGCACTCAAAACAGCAATGATTCTATTGAGTAGGTGTAGCAAGATATATGTCAACACTAGAATATACCTGTTACTAATCACAAAATATGAACTTTTGTAAAAATGTTAACCATACCTCTGCGCGAAACAGCCATATATAACCACCTTCATTCTCTCTCAAATACGAAATATGAACTTATACATACGCCTAGAGTTCTTTAGTTTTGTAGGAGCAGATGTTAAATCCCTATGCAATATAATGCTTCAGTTTTAAACTTGATCCATTATACTCTACTTTGAGACTGGTACATCTAGATTATGGAACCTAGAAAGCGATTTTCTACAAAAAAAAAACTATCAAAAGTGTTTGTTCTTCCTCCACTTGCTCCATCCTATTCTTTTAGACGAACAAAATGGAGTAAGTGGAGCAAGAACACATACGGAAAAGAACAGTGTAGCTAAAGAGGTCACAGATATGTGACGAAAGATATCTGGACAATGGATAGGCGTTAAGATAATAATATAACAGTAATAAACGAGTGAATAAAAAATATATATAGTGAGTGTGTTTATTTGGTAAAAAAATAGGGAAAACTAAAATGACCATCCCGAAATACAACAATATCTGTTTCAACACGCGATTTCACGTCAAGAATCTTACAAAACTAATTGATAAACGTATGTATATATACGTTTTATTCTGACAACCAACTAATTGCCGCATATATTTATAGATAATTTCTTCTATTGACATAATATCGAGGTCATTCTTTTGTTGTCATATTATTATTTTTAATATATATATATATATATATATATATATA
>NC_068990.1:28135609-28144056 GCF_001194135.2 Octopus bimaculoides | reverse complement strand
ATATATATATATATATATATATATATATATATATAGAGAGAGAGAGAGAGAGAGAGAGAGAGAGCGAGAGGGAGAGAGAAAGAGAGAAATAGATACATAGATCGATAGATAGATATGTATATATATTGATGATTGCTTCAACTTGACAGATGATAGCTCTCCCATTAACGTCCGCACACACCTTATCACACAGCATAATCCATCCGTTGATGAGGTCTCAGATGACCTGTTAAACCAGCTGCTGACACAATTTATAACACAAGTGACAGAATATTATTCAAGACTCGAGAATCTGATATTCAATGAATGTTCTTGTGAATTAGCACGTCTTTCAAGTCCAGATATTGTCTTACCATTTTTGTGACCTATGACAATTTGCAAGTATCAGAAGTCATGACCATTTCGGACAGTTACACTTCATATGGTTCGATCTGGTTGTCCCCGAAAAAGTCTCAGCTAAGAACAAACACTAAGGGCATTTCTTTGTAAGAAATGTAAGAAAGCTAGCGAATGTGTACAGCAACAAAAACAAAAACGGACAACTAGGTACAGAATTACGAATACAAACATATATTTAAAGATAAGGAGGAAATATATACTAGAGTGAAATGATAACAAGAGGCATGTTAAAAAGTTAGTTATATCAGCAGTAAATTATGACAAAAGGTGAAATTGTTTTAAAACGTGCTGGAGAAGTAATTATTCTTATATGTGTAAACTTAAGATCAGCACACGAAACATTTTACCATTGCATTGACGTGATGTATTTTATAGAGAGTATAAATATAGCATGGAGTTTTCTGAAAAATTAATGGTTTTAAAATATGCTGATGACTGAGAAAAGTTAGAAGAAAGTTTGTAATTAGCTGAAATAATCTCGTAGTAATCAGCGGGGGAGCAATATTAGAAACGGTACATTTGTAAATATTTATAACTGTATTAACTTGCGTATATCAGTTGCCTCTAAAGAAGATGATTGCAATGGAATTATACAATATAGTAATGAAATATTGAAGAATAACAGACACGCACAAATAAAATAATGAAAAGCACATGGCGTGTTGCAAGAATGCGTTGTTCTTAAGCGTAAGTGAAATGAACTGATGTCGGCAGATTAGAACTATAACGACAACGATAATTGCATTTAAAGTGCACCATTACCAGACAAATATGTCAATCGTGTGTATTTAACTCTGGTATTTGTTAATATTTCAGACGTATTATTTTAAAGCTAAAATACGGCCGCAATTACAGCGGGAAGATGTACATCAGCTCTACAAAAACACACAACAGTTGTTAACTTCAATGAATCATTTATTATTTAGTGTCAAAACACTAACTGCGACCTAATCAGTGACCAGGTCGCAGATCGTAGGAGGAAAAGTTTGCATCAAACAAGAAATAATTAATTGATGTTAACGGCTTTTATATTGCTTTTGAATGGCTAATAAATGGCTTCCGTGTTGCAATCGTTTTAGTTTCAACCGACGACGGTCTCGGATCAAATCACTTTCCAGACAAGATCAGCTCGGTAAAGTATTCAAATATACTCAAAAAGGTGTAAAGAATTAAAATAGCTAGATATTATGACAAAACGAAACCAGCCTAATCCATCTCAATAGACACAGAGCAGCAAGTTCAGGAAAGGGAGCAAATCGATTGCATCAACCCCACTGTTTAAACGGTACTTAGTTTATCGACCCTGACAGGATGAAAGGGAAATTTGACCTCGGCGGGATTTGAGCTAAGAACGGATGAAATGGCGCTAAGCATTTTACAATTCTGCCTCCTCACCGCCCTAGGAGTCCATATATATAAAACTGAGAATGTGTGTGTGTGCGTGCGTGTGTGTGCATCGCAAAAACTCGAGAACTGATCAACCGGTTTTATTCAAATTTTATACATGCAACACTTCGGGTTCATGGAGTGTCACGGGTTAAAACAGTTTTTAATTTCTTGCCCAATGCGGGCCAGGAACATTCTTTTACGCTGGTTCGGTATGCCGTTTCAAAAATGGAACAATAACATCTATATTGCAATATTGTTTCACCGACTGATTCTATATATGCATGTATGCATCTCTCAGTGTATGTTTGAGTGTATGAGTGTGCATGTGTCTGTCAGTGTGTGTGTGTTTTTTGTGTGTGTGTGTGTGTGTGTGTGTTTTCACGTGCGACGACAACGTTACATTTTGTATATGAGTGTCAGTGTGTGTTTCCGTCTTCGACGACATGTCTCTGTGTTGTGAGTGTATCAGTGTGCATGTGTCCGTCGGAGTGTGTGTCTTTCCGCCTCACGTACATTATTCAACTCACACACATCTACACATCTACATATCTACACATTAATATTCATATGTGACGACTGACATGCGTTAATGTAGGCCCTTTCCCAGTCCAATCCAAGGAAACGACGGTACTCATGGCTTAGCAATTAATTTATTAGTCAATGATTTGCGTAAATCACATGCTCCCGGAATGTAATTTACTGATGAGTTCTGTACAAACCTCACTTGCTCCTACCTGTGAGTCGAAATCGAATCTAGAAATTCTCCCTATACATACGGCCTATTATTCTGTCAACGAGGAACGAATATCTATTTGTTTTGCTCTTCACTCTTAACCGTTTCTAAGCCATTAACATTTGAAATTAATAACGAATCACCTACATTTATTTACCTATTGTTTCAATGATATACTTTCTGTGTATGTGTGTGTCTGTGACTGCTAGTGTATGTGTGTGTGTGTATGAATGTGCATGTGTCTATCAGTTTGTGTGTTTCTGCGTTCAACGACAACGTCACATTTTCTATATGCTGCGTCATCTGCTGCTGCACGAGCTGCCAAGACTGAAGAGAAGCGTAATACACGCCCGGCAAGGAATGCTGCAAACACGGCTGCTGTGTGAGTTCCCAAGATCTCACAAGATAGAATTACTCGGCTGCACACTTCAGTTCAACAAAGAGCTGATAGGCAGGGGTTTTCAACGCCATGCAGCTCACGATGCTCATTAAAAGCTTTCCACTACGATCATAATCTTCATTATGATTGCCACCCAGGCATGTCCATTGGACATATGTCCATCACTTGCTCTTTCTGCAACGCTAAGAAGTGGCCAAAAGAAACACCCTGGAGGATCCGCCACAGCCGTTGAAGTCACTCTGCGCTGGCACAACTAGAGAATCAAGACATTTTCTTAATAACATCCGAAAGTACAATTCTGTATTCCAAATGACATCTTTCGGGGCGAATGTTGTTAAGGAACGCGGATTTATTCCTACTTTTAAAGTGCAGACTCAAAGCAGTGATACAGGTCAATGACCACAGCAAGTTACAGGAAAAAAATAAAAAGTAAAACAACGTTTTCATAATGACAAACTAACCTAGCAAAATTGCAGTTTTCGTAAAAAATGTAACCAAAATAAGAAATGTGAGGAATAAAGAACAAAAAGTGCAAAACAAAATATCACCAAAATATGTTGACTGCAATATAAATGTACCACCAGTTCTGGGTTAATAAACGATTGAGCTCATTCGTGCAAGTTTTTCTACCAAATCGAATCTATGATTCAGGCCGTAACCTAACAGGTTATCAGGAATGTGTATACTGGAAATTATGCAAACACTCGTAAAGTAGCTAAAAGTACAGACTGTGTATACAAATACTATTATATTGATATAAAAATATCCGGCTAAGGAGGTATCACGAGCGTAGGAAGTGAGCCGGGGATCAGAATAAGTAATAATCCGAGAGAGATAATTCTAACGTGCATATGCTGTAGTTAACCTGTTGCTATAAATGGGCGTTTTGAACATAGGGCGATGCTCTGCGTCTGATGGATGTATGATGGGATTATTCTCTACGAGCGCCTTCCTGTCGGTCGAATCGTGGATGGGAACCTGTGCTGCAAACGGCTGGAGAGGATGTATGCCATTGTGCCACAAAACTACACGACACTGGTTGACAGAAAGCGAGCTGTTCTGTAGAAAGACAATGCAAAAGCTCATACTGAACGAACGAACTGGAATTAATTCCAGACATAATTCCATCGGATTATTACTTGTACTGACATCTTGCGCTTACGATGCCCCATAAAATCGAAAGAGGGTGGAAGCTTCAGTTGAAGAGTATCTCGTCTCAAATGATATCTACAGGTATTAGTGTGGAATCAAATAACTGGCAGAAAGGTGGTTTTAGACGGTGCAACACGATGGCCTTACTTCAAATGGTATGGTATTTTTGTTGAAACTTGACGAATAAAGCAAATAAGCAAGGAAAATATTGCAAATCTTTTGAGTCAATGCAATATATATAATAGAATCAAAAGACAATAATATATCCATCATCTGGGATAAGACACTCGGCAATAAAAAAATATTCTATAAAAGAAACGAGTCAGTTATTATTATATAAAACTATCAATCAAAAAAATTGTTTTGATAGACATAACTTAGCTTGACGAACGAATGTAACCTTTAACAAATAGAGAAATTATTGCACGATAAAGATTTAGAAAAAACTATATTATATTATGGGGATATTAGGCGTAAAATGAAAAGTCGAACATGATAAGAGGAGATAAATTGAGAAAACAAGATATTTAATATTGAATATTATAAGAAATATCTGGGTTCATTAATAAAATCAAATTACAAACAAACGATTTTTATCATTGGTCATATCTTGTATAAACGTTTAGAGCGGAGAATATAATTAGCAATTTTCCTGACAAATAATATTGGAGTTTGTGATTCCATTTCCTTCCTTACTTTTCAAAGAATATTGTATCTGATGATCTTTTATACACCAAATACTTCATTTATATAATACTATTGGCATTTTTTTGTTTGCTTGTTTCTGCTTCTATGGCGAAGTATACAAACATGTCGAAATTCAACGCCACATTTATAGCATCTAGAAATTAATGTTTTCCCCACCTCAACAACACACGTGTATATACATATAAACGGGTGTATATGTATATACATGCACACATATAACTTCATATGTGTACATGTATGTACACACACACACACATATAACTTCATACATACAGGTTTTCTCTAATATCAATCAACGTATTATTCAATATTTCGTATATATAGAAACACGAATTTCGTTTAATCAGGAGACAATCGAGCGCACAGTATATATAAGATCCAAGTAGGGTGAAACACTTCTGTCGTTCTGATGAGTCGCTTCTGCGATGATGTTCACAACGCACAGATATACGTGTTTTCCACACAGCACATTCATGAAGAGATTTTCTCCCAGGCAACAACCACAACATCATGCCTTTTACTTGTGTATATGCATCTAATCTAATGCACCGTTGGCAACAAGATAGTGTATTTAATATGGTGTTTTACATAGCTAATGATGTTATTTTCCTGCAAAATATTTGAATGAATGTAAAACATCTTGGTAAATGAAAAACACAAATATGATTGTAAACACGCCACCTGCTTCGAAGAAACGGAGTGACATGTATTTTGTAATAATATACGACTTTGAGTTTTTAGCAATGTACATGTTGAATCTGTTTGCTTTACACTGCGTTTCATGAAGTCTCTCACTCTGTTTCTCTCTCGCTCTCCCTCTTTCTATACACACACATACACACATACACAGACACACGCACCCACACATTTTGATACTGGAATAATAATCCATGATTGATGAATTATCTCCAATCGATAGTAAATTGTTATTTAGGTACATTCCGTATCTCCCGAGATAAAATCTTGCCAGAGTTGTGTTAGACTTCCAGTCATCCATAATCAATACAATAAGCACCAGTTAGTGATAGACCGGACGTAAACACTATACAACTTCTGTAAATGCATATTCTTCAGGCTATGTCCGAATTCAATATTGCAATACTAATTAGATAACCAAGATTACTGTAGTTATAAAGAATATACTTTACATAATTACATTATGTGGTAACAACGATGTAAGTCAGAGTGTGAAGAAATATTTGAATACAGGATGACGAAAGTGAGAAGAGCGGGTGTATCAAGTACTTTTGCTTAAGGTATAAGATATAGGACTAGGAATCAGGATTTGATAACGTAGAGTTGAATGAAAATGTGAGCAGGCACGTGCCATTCAGAAGAGCATCTGCAGCGTAGCTTGACTGATGTGCACGTAACACGGAGAATTGGTAATGTGATTAAGTAATGCAGCTTCATTGAATATTAGTTTATATGTCTTGATTAGTTGCAAAAGCTTTCAGGATTGGTCAACTTTCAAATGAATTCGGTAAATGTATAAAACAAAAAAAAAAAAAATAATAAAAGACCATTCACGCAATACTTGAGTTTCCGTTTCGATGACCGAAACAGTTAAATGATGTTATGTCAAGACAAAATTCGGCGAAATTTAACAAATAAAATCTATCAATGCATATAGCCTCGTTTAACACTGATTCCTTCTTCACTGATCCGGAATAAAATGGTACACTCAGTTGCGAAATATATTACGCAGGCATGGCTGCATGGTAAGAAGGTTGTTTCCCAACCACGTAGCGTCAGGTTCTCACAGACAGTATTGCAGCTTGGGCAAGTGTTTTGTAATATAGCCACAAACCTGCCAAAACATTGCGAGTGGATTTAGTAGACGTAAGCTAAGATAAAGTATTTCGCGCGCGCGCGTCTTGCATCACCGCTTGACAACCGGTGTTGGTGTGTTTAACTCCCCGTAAAGTAGCGTTTCTGCAACTGCTAGAATGAGTACTAGGGTTGATTTATTCGACTGAGAATTCTTCGAGTCGCTGCCTCAGCATAAGTACAGTAGCTGTTGAATGACTGAAACCAGTAAAATAAAAAGGATTTGGTATAACGAATTGACGATTAATCGACGGTATTGCTGGTCCAAAAACGCGACCCAGTGACCGCACATAATCCTAAACAGCTTAAAAGGCATTAACTATAGCTGGTGTTTATATGATGCAGCGAGGCTGCGTTTTTTTGTACAGATTTATATACTCGTACTCAAAAACATGCAACCGGTGAACAAAAACCAAAAACATCAATGTCCCTTAACCCTACAGTACGGCGAAATCGTGTGTGGTTGCTACCGGAAAAGATAGAGGTATACAGGAAAATACCTGATTGTGGAAGCTGGTGTGGGTGGCAAGTTTGGTGGCAATGAAATTACCGTTAGTTTCTATTTATAAAGTGATTGAAGACGATTCATTTATCACGGTTTTTAATTGTTACTAAACCGCCGTGATAAATGAGGATAAATAATATAAATGAATACACTTTTGTGAATGTGAACCTGTCTATGCGATCCTATAGACATGTTCCCAGCCTTATATCTGACAAGATTGGCAAGTGCAATTATCTCGACAGGAAACAGAAATGGTTTTCTCACAGTTGACATCAAGGAGGCATTTAACAAGAAATATAGAGAAAGTGAGGTCCAAAATGGTCGCAAGAGCCAATGATGAAATCACTAGAGGCTGTCCAAGATACTAAAAATAAATGACCTCAAGTGCTGACACAAACCAGCTCATTTCGTCTTTAAAAGAACAGAAGGTTTTACTGGATTAAAATGATATGCCTGAAAATGTGATGGCTACCACTCAAAATATTTCGATCATAAGGCTACATCAGGTCCGACAATATAAAGCCAGAAAAGCTAGCTTTCATGCAAAATTTCGCATTATGGAACGAAATCTACGGGTGGAATATATGAATAGTTCTTTATATTTCCACTTTCCTTGTTACAGTTGCAGAACTGCGGCCATGCGGGATCACCACTTCGAAATATTTCAGTAGACTATAGCGATCCAATATATATATTTAAAGTCTGGCACCTATTCTATCGGTATTTTCTTACAAAAAGTTACGAGGAGTTAAACAAGCCAACACCAATTGCCAAACGGTGGGGAATACACAACACGGCCACAACGCCACATAATATAAGAAAAATATATATAGTAACAAACTATCATAACTTATTGTTTTTCAATGCACGAAATTCAGTCTCACGTTCATTTCCAATATCCGAAATTCAACCTCGCTTTCATTCTTCTGGGCGAAGGAACGACGCTAGTTTTATCCATTAAAACATATCACACAAAACGAGTGGGTTAAACATTACAGCCAGAAATCATTATATATATTATAAGTTCCATATTTCACTCATTATATTTGTGTGCTACTGAAGTAAAATAAAATTAGAGGTGGGAGGTGGAATAAAATTGCTACCTCCATTCGATATATGTGTTACAAACGCTTTTAATGAATAACTCATCATAGAGAATATTCATAAGCATTATTGATTGTCGTTTTCTTCGTTTATTTTTTTTTTCTTGCTTTACCAAAGCGGCAGATAGAATATTTCTGAATTAAAACCCCATTTGACGACGTAAATATGAATATTCCGTTAAAAGAATATGTAATATATATGAGCGAGCGATAACGAAACAGGAAACA
>NC_068990.1:28135038-28135343 GCF_001194135.2 Octopus bimaculoides | reverse complement strand
TATATATATATATATATATATGTGTGTGTGGGGGGGGTGTATCCGTGAGTATGTTCCTGTATATATATCAATATATATATATATAGACGTGTGTTTGAACACGTGCGTGTGCTCATGTATATACGCATATGTGCGCGCGCCTACACACACTCACACACGCATATATATACACGAACATACATACATATACGTGAGAGTGTGCAGCGAGTGTATATGTATATGAAGGTTTTTGTAAAGATAAATATACATATATAAACACACCTGCATATCTATATGTGTATATATAAATATATATATATGTTTAT
>NC_068990.1:28129894-28132089 GCF_001194135.2 Octopus bimaculoides | reverse complement strand
ATATATATATATATATATATATATATATATAGATATATATATATATATATACATATATACTTCCATATCATAAAGCTTGCTTTACATGCAGATTTGTTCAACTAAAGGCGGTGCTCCAGCATGGCCGCAGTCAAGTGACTGAAATGAATAAAAGAATAAAAGAATACCAGAGTAAGTGACAGACAGGGCATAATATAGTACTCGAATACCAAAGGTAGAGTAATATGCTTTATTAATAAAGCTGCAAAGACATGACAAAGAGTTTCCCGTTCTCCTTCGTCGGACTGTCTGAAGAACGGTAACGTGAAACTCTGATGTCTTTGTTTTATTAATAAAACTTACTATATTTTCACCCATTCCTTACGCATTATACATTCGTTTTTTTTTTTACCCCACCCACGCTTATTGTTTGTCTTGTATTGTCCATTTTATATCTTAGCCTTTATGTCGAAGAAAGAAAATTCTTACCGAATAACCACGCTGATGATTTGTTCATAGTGATCAAATATTTGTGTAGACATAAGCTCACTCCTTCCATCTGATCGACATTACCTGTACAGAATGTTTAGTAGGACTTACCCACCCTTATCTATCTATCTATCTATCTATCTATCTATCTATCTATCTATCTATCTATCTATCTATCTATCTGTCTGCCTGTCTGTCTGTCCGTCCGTCAATCTGTCTGTCTGCCCGTCCGTCCATCTGTCTGTCTGTCTGTCTGTTTGTCTATCTATCTATCTAACTATCTCTCTGTCTATCTATCTGTCTATTTATCTCTCTCTCTCCAGAGAAATAAACACACATACGACACACATACACAAACATATGTATGCATATATGTATGTGTGTATATGTGTATGTATGTATATGTGTATGTATGGATGTATGTATGTACGTCAGTATGCGCCATAGTGAGGGCTGGGCTTAAATAAGTGTTAGTAAGCGACACCAGTATATATGTAGAACTTTAAATTTTCGACTCCGAAGCAATAAAATGTCAAGTGGACATCGAGTGGATTTGAAAGAGAAAAAGTTAAAGATTCCATTAACGATTCTGTCTACCCACCATCCTTGATTCTCATTATAATACTTATTTCTGACATGATCAAATGACCGACGCTTACTTTCTAGTGAATGAAGGATTGCAGTTTATCAGTGATCTCTACAGTGTTTTAAATATAATCGTATGTTGCTTTGAGATATTAAGTTATCTGAAATGTATCTGAATAACACAGTGCATTTCCTTCGACGATCGATTAGTCGCCACTGTTTTTTGAATATCTCATCTTATCTCATCTTTTCGCCCACTGACCCCTGGGCGACCCCCCAAGTGTGCCTTCCATCGTGTCCTATCAGGAGCAATTTCTTCAACACACTGCGCTGGCTCAGCAAGCGAGACCAGCCGAGTTCGTGCAATCATCCTCTTTGTGTCCTACCCTGGATCACCTGTCGGTTGGTGTTGCCCGTGAGACCTGTCTAGTGATCCTTTCTTAGAATATTCTTGACATATATCTGTAGTATCGGGGCTGTAGTCTCTCAATTCGGCACGTTTTTGTTGTAATATATTTTAGATATTATCAAACATCAAATATTGCAAGAACAATCTATCTTCAAGGACGGGGCTGATCGCACTTAGAATTAAACGACCAGTCTGCTGATGCCATATCTGTAACCCTATTTGACAGGGACCCCTTAAGACAGAAGATAAATCACTCTTCAATAATTGTAATATCAATATTGTATCAATATCAGTATCGTAATACGAATAAAAATCACCAAAAAATGTAATCTCAGAGAAAGAGTCATTGTAAGAATGTCACGTTAATAGATTAACGGGTTAAAAGTACTTCATCAAAGAATGGCTTTTGAAAGATTTTGGTGAGGCTTGTATATACGACATCCTATCGCACATGTATATATTTGTAAGGCGATAGTGATGAGTAGGAGACGAAAATGTGTAAAATGTAGGGAAATTTATAACATCGGTTTGGACAAAATGGTCGAAAATAAGATGCTGAATTTGGCCTTAACGATCGCTTTGTAAGATGGTTGACGTTGGACGTTAAGCAATTAGCCAAAGCGCCTTTAAATATTATTAGCTTTATCGTAACCATTTAGATGTAATCTAGTTAATAGTAGTTTTAATTATAACAGCCAACAGCGTGTTTTCATCCAAGTAATAATTGCAGCGT
>NC_068990.1:28129238-28129676 GCF_001194135.2 Octopus bimaculoides | reverse complement strand
ATATATATATATATATATATATATATATATATATATATATATACATATATATATATATATATACTGTGTGTGTGTATACATACATATACGTGTATATATGCTTATGTGTGTGTTTGTGTGTATGTATATATACATATCTATATATGTGTGTGTGCATATCTCTTCCACTCTGTCCGCCTCTCTCTCTCTCCTTATTAGTAGGTACACTTGCATAGACTCACACGCGCACACAGAGATATAAAGTAGATGTGTGTGTGTGAGTGTGTGTGCAGATATATACATATATATAATCTAATATTGAAGCATATGTCGCAGTATTACATCATTTTCGATAGTCAATATACGACGAAATCTTAAAAGCATAATTTTATAATTATTATCTATGATACACACACACACACACACACACACACACACACACACACACACACACACACA
>NC_068990.1:28126239-28129107 GCF_001194135.2 Octopus bimaculoides | reverse complement strand
TATATATATATATATATATATTCTTTTGTATCAGCTTCAGCTCAAAACTGTAGCCATGCTAGGGCTCTGGCGTTTTACTACAGAATTGTTATCGAGAGCCTCCTCTGGTATGTGCCATTTGGTGAATAAGTGAGTTTGATATCACTGCCTTCATTTCTGCCTCCTTGCTGCGAGGTAGGTACACCTGGGCCTCTCTACAGGAAGACATCCCGGTTTGATTTGAAAACAAACACCTACATCCACTTTGTTTAGGTCCCTCAGGCCCTTACGTGTATATATATATATATTTATATACGGACAAAAGATTTGCAGGTAACGTATTTGCTTTCTTCTTCAAGTTACTACAACACCCAAGCATTGAAACTATAGAATCGATTGCGTTGCACCATCCGAAGCCACCTGTCTGCCACTTCTTTGTTCGTGCGGTCACACCACTTTTTGTTCCACTGATGTCCCATCTGCAGGCCTAATTGACAGGGATCCATCATAATAGAAGGTTAATCAATCTCCAGGAATTTGCTGTATTTTAAAATTAACAACATCAAAACATAGTATAATGTAGACTTAGATAGAAAAAGGCACTTTCTAAAACTGTGCAGTTTATGGATTAACGGGGGCCCATATTCAGTATGGGACACCTAATCTCACATGCGTACAAACAAATATGCACACACAGACCTAGCAAAGCAAACGTACTGCTAAGTACACAGGCATACCCTTAGATGCTCATTTACTTAGAAAAGGGAAGTATGTAATGAGGAGGGTGAGCCGTTTGTGCATATGGAAGTTGAAAGAAACGGTCAGACGCATCCACAGATTTACACGCATACCTGTATGTTCAAATATTTCATTGTGGCAGATATTATATTTGAATTGAAATAAACGTACGGAGGATATATGTTCGACCACGTGTTTACAAACGTGAAGAATTTATATATATATTTTATTCATGTGTAACTTTGCACCTCATGTGTGTTGAGTGTGTGTGTCCATATGCATTTCTATGCATTGATTTTCATACCTTCACACATACACACATACATACATACATAATTGTACACAAAATTTCCTTACATGCAAATAACTGCGCTGCTTAAATTACACTTTTAAACTACATTAAATACATCTTAATCACGAAATTACATTTCCTCACAATATTAAAACGACAAGATTATCCTGCTTATTATCCATTTTCTCTGTCATGTTAGTGTATTTAACATGTTATCTCCAATAAACAATGAACGTACATCCGTTTCTTTCATGTAATTCTCTAATTTGTCTCAGATGGCAGTTTCATATTCGCTAAATATAATTTTACATGTTAAGAAAGCACTCCAGTAAATAGCGTTCTCTTCGAGATCAGCAAAAAAATAAAGGTGTTTACGATTTAACATACTTTCATTGCACATCTGCAATATATATGTGCACATATATATTCATATGTTGAGTGATTATGTGTGCATATTTGTATACCTGCGTGCCTGTATTTGTAAGGTAGTGTATTCATTAACGAATAATAGTTTTAAAAAGAACATGGTTCTTTAATTTTATTTTTCTTTAAATTTATTTTTCTCTCTATGCGAGTGTGTATCTTACGCATTTAGAAATTATATGTACAATTGCATCGGATTTGTTAATCCTGCAGGTATTCATTAATTGTCCTCTGTACACTTGGATAATGCACATGTCCATATACTTATCCCACATTTCGACAGGAACAACTAGCTTATACTTCTCTCTTCAGAACATACGTAACTCCAAGATATGTCTGCCCTTATCCATAGAACCTTTTAATTCGCTTCACCTATATGTCTTTTTTGTACATTTACCAAAATATTAGTTCTTTATAAGGACCATGTAGTCAAGAGATTCATTCGCTATCATGTGGTTCAGTTATAGGAAATTTCGCCATAAACATTTTTGCCGTTGGAAAATTCGCCGTAAAAGAATATAAATCTAAAACATGCAACTGTTTTCTTAAACTGGCAACATCAACTATCCTACCATGTTGATTTATGTTTAACAACAGAATGAATTTAATAAAAGCATCTAAATATGAAACATCATGAAAATTGTTCAAACTGAAGTCCTTCTTGAGCGACACATTTTTCCATTTGGGTCAATACAAAATTACAGATAGTATTCCTGGAATTTTGATTTACTGTCGGGTGACTTTCGATCAACCCTGTATGTATATATATACACACATACTCGCGTGTGCGCGGGCGCGCACGTCTTTACGTCTGTGTTTATTCTCCAGCATTGTTTGACAATCGGCGTTGGAGTGTTTACGTCCTGTGACTTAAATAAATTATGGGACGTAAACAACCAATTGAAAAATTATCAGGTTTTAAAAAAATGTACTGAGATCGATTCATTCGACTAAAAATTGTTCCAGGCGTTTCCCCAGTATGACCACAGTCCAAAGAGAGAAACAAGTTGGTTTCTTGCTTTAGCGGTTTACGATGAAAGGGGAGATAACCGCTTCTACGTTGAATAAAGTTAAGTCGAATAATCTGCATATTTTATTCTTTTAATTTTAAAAGTCTTTAATTTCTTTCTCATCTTCCATAACATAATATAGAATTTTTGTTCTGGTTTTGGCGTTGTTAGCCGTGGATAGCACTAATTTTTCTTTCATTTAAAATGATATGACAGTGTTTCCGTTCTTACGTAAATTAGACGACAATATATTCACCGTACCTCATTCAGCTATTCTGATTATATGTCTGTGCACACGTTTGAATGTGGTGTGTGCCAGAGTGTTTGCAAATCCAATGGGGGTCTTAAAAGACATGTTAGGATCCACAATGAGCAGAACTTACTTGCAGGTATTGGTAGTGCAAATCAGAGGTGCAATCTGTGTGG
>NC_068990.1:28124855-28125702 GCF_001194135.2 Octopus bimaculoides | reverse complement strand
TATAAATATAAAGAGGGAAACAGAAAGGGAGATGAAGTGACAGAGGCAGAGATGCTCGTGTACATGTATGTATATGAATGAATGTATATACATATGTTGAGGAAAGAGTGTGTTGCTGGGACGGTGTGTTTATAGCTTACAAGCTAAGAGACATACCAAGGTGACATTGTGCCTACCAACACCTCTTCTTTTAGCATCACCAATAAAATCGACAGCAACTGTGACAGCATCACCAAAGCTAACAACAAGAACGATACTGCCAATACCATTGGTAGTAGAGCCACATCCAAGCAATTGTTATACCACTATCAATTTCCTACCTAAGCGTACCAATCAAATTTACTTCTTGTGAGCGAAAACTCACCCAATTCTTTATCGATCGTCGTAATTCATTGAAGACTATGAAACCTAACTTTCGAAATTCCTTTCAAAAGTCCAACCTTTCACAGAGAAAATGAAAAACATCAGTAACAACATCATCAGCAATGGGAATGATAATAATTTTAATATCTCACTCTTTATTCTAGAATTGTTGTTGTTCCTGCTTTTCATTGTTCTTTTGCTAACCTGATTTTGTGAAATATCTTCCATCTTCCATGCCGCCATTCCACATCCACACACAAGCTTTACTCTTTCACCGAACACGCACAATAGACGACGTACACACATATTCACATACAATAATTACACTCGCTTATAAATTCACAAACATTCAGAGACAAAAATATGCATTTATGAAGCCATAACTTTATACATTACCCAGTCAACAGTGATGCACATAAGAATGTAACTCGTCTAAGCAAATTTTACATGTATTCATAGATACATATATCTATTCATGTATACA
>NC_068990.1:28122832-28124659 GCF_001194135.2 Octopus bimaculoides | reverse complement strand
TATATATATATATATATATATATATATATATATATATATATATATATATATATGTGTGTGTGTGTGTGTGTGTGTGTGTGTTTGTGTATGTGTGTATATATATATATATGTAGACACACATATACATATATAATACATACAAACATATATATACATATATACACATACATACAAACATACATAGTTATACATATATATAAGGGTATGTGCGTGTGTGTGTGTTTGCATATATGTAGTTCAATTAAGAGACACAAGCATAAGTGGAGAGACATATAGAGTGACATATACATACACAAGAATATGCAGCGAAAATTCGCACCTAAAGACATTAACATAGCCATCCATAGTACCTAAAGACATTAACATAGCCACATTCGCATAGACACACATAAGAAACGTACACATGCACGTGAGCATTCATATGTGGGTGTGTGGGGTACCTGTAAAGGAATGTCTACGTTTCGACGACTCCTCACTCATAATTCAAGAACTCCCCTTGCACACAGCATTTCTCTCTATAATCTATATGATCTGAAAAATTCAATTTTCTATTTGAATCGTATAATATAATTTTCTCTTGGGGTCTTTTTACCATTTCCCTTTCAGGAGAGTTCCACATACTAATTTCCTCTCACAGACTTTCAGAGAATTATAAATGTTTCCCAAATATCTCTGAGAGTTCTTCGGTTCAGCGAAAAATGCGAAAGAACCTAGTGAGATAGCTATTTTTAAATGATAAATTTCAAAGAAATTCCTCTTCTCTCCTCCACAGCCAACACCTGCTTTTTCAAGTATAATTCTTTCTCTTCACCAGAGACCGAACTGACAAGAACATAAATCTGTTAATTCCCACATTTCCTTGTTGAACGAAGCTTAGCTGTCTTGTAGTTGAAACATAGTACTGAGGTGGGAAGGTAGCGGGTGAGGCGAAAATGAAATGATTAAAATGTGCAGAGAGAAAATTGAATGTGTACGAAATAAGAGCGATATAAAGTAGGAGAAAGCATAAGAGACAAAGAGAAAGAAAGAGGCAGAGAGTGAAAGAGGGGAAAGTGGGAGAGAATAAAGACGAGGGGAAAGAAATGTGTGGTGAGAAATAGCGCCAAACAGAAAGAAACCTGAAATTCCCAGAATACTTTTATTAATGGCGAGCATAAATAAGAGCGATTATTCCGGAATTGTGATTCAATTGTGTTTCCTTGTTATGGTCCGACAAGTGATTTGACATCTTCCTCTACAAAACAGCAATGTTTATTTAAGAAATTGTGAAGACTCTGCATAAGTGAAGTGGGTAATCGTGATGGTTAGTTCTCATGCACGTTGATCTACACATCGAAACGTCAGTGTTTCTAATCCTGCTATTTTCTCTGTAACTGTTCTTCACAGATATACAGGGTCATTTGAAAAGAAAGAGCAGAATTTAAATTTATTTTAAAAACAAACGGTAAGAGACACAAACACATTCTACATATTTCTTGATAAGGGAAGGTTTAAAGTTTATTTTAAGGTAATATGCACTCAACATGAGCACCATGAGCACCGGTGCTTTTTCCATTCCAAATGCAACCTTTTTCTGTGAAATTGTTATGCCATTCGTAAATTTGCTTGTGATGAAGTGGGTTTTTATTAAATTCATGTTGCACTTGCACAATCGATTCGCATTTCTCAAGCTGCAGCACACAAAAAGACTTTTCTTGCGGTGTTGACATTTCTTAAGGGATCATTCAAACGAAAATTAAACAAATTGAAATAAAATGACCAAAATGAAACAAAATTAAAATATCATTTTTTTTTCGACATTTTAAAGCCTAGCCAGGATACCAGTTC
>NC_068990.1:28122004-28122566 GCF_001194135.2 Octopus bimaculoides | reverse complement strand
CAATTGATCATGTTCAGCTATAAACTTTAAACCTTCCCCTGTCAAGAAATATATGGAATATGTTTGTGTCTCTTACCGTTTGTTTAAAAAATAAATTTGAAATCTGTTCTTTCTTTTCGAATAACCCTGTATTTATATCTTAATGGTTAGTTTTAATTAATAGTGAATTGCACCTGTTTATAGATATACGATTTTTTTTATGTAGAGACAATTTACATTGTAGGGAAGACGTCAATGTATGTGTGTGCGCGCGTGTTTATCTGTCTGTGTTTGTGTGTGTGTGTGTGTGTGTGTGTGTGTGTGTGTGTATCTCTTTTGGAACTGTGAAACATGAGAAAAGAGTGTCTCTCATTATAGGATATATTGTTATTTCTTTCTTTCTATAGAGGTGCAGGCGTGACTGTGTGGTAAGAAACATGCCTCGAAACCACATGGTTCTGGGTTCAGTGTCACTGCGTGACATCTTGAGCAAGTGTCGTCTTCTATATCCTTGGGCCATCTAAAGGTATTATGAGTTGATGTTGTTGTCGGAAACGGAAAAACCACCTGTGGTATGTATATA
>NC_068990.1:28119065-28120373 GCF_001194135.2 Octopus bimaculoides | reverse complement strand
ATATATAAATGTATATGTGTGTGTGTCGCTGACACACACACACACACACACACACACACATCTATACAGAGGAGTTCTGCATGTTTGCATGTGTTTGTCATTTCATGCAAGTGTAGCCGTGCACAAAACGAAAATAGTGACAGAAAGGAACAGAGAAGAGGCGTAAAGAGCGTGCATGAACCGGGTTGTTAATATAAATATAGAACTGTCGTGAATGAATGTCAGAAAGCAGCAAACCATGTTACATCATTTTAATAAGCACAGGAATTACATAAAACAACAACACTAAAAAATAATAATATTTAAAACCTCTCATCTGGAACGAAGTAAGATCGATATGTCTTCAAGTTTTTGGGTGATGGCATGAGAATGACATGCAATCTGTGATACGAAACTTTAGAATCAACGGTAAAACCTAAAGTGTTTAAACTGATGCGGCAGATTTAGGTTATCTGTTGTCCGTATGAGCGCAGAGCATTTGGTGACCTTGTTTTATTTCACCCTTCTCACCATGCTTTCATTCATTTTTCTTAGCGTACTTTCTCTTTCGTTCATTGAAGTTCTGTCCTTCTCATTGTATGCAGATGTACATATGTGAATGAGCGGGTGATTCGTTAAGCGTATGTGTGCGTATATGTAAACGTATTTAAACACTGATAAAAGATATATACGCATATAAGATATACATAAATGAATGCGCACACATATCCATATATATATATATTCAAGCATACATACGTCTATTCATCATACACAGAGAAGATATATCACAGCGTAAATGTCAAGAATGCAATTTGTGGAAAATCTAGAATTATATATAGGTATAATGTTGTCCAGTTTTTGCTGTTGCTGTTTATATTTGTTGTTCTATTTCCTTTTCGTCTATGTCGTCTGCTTTCTCAGTATATATGTAAAGAGGTGAGCGTGTGGATTGGTGTATTTGTGAGTATATGTATGTGTTACTGAGTGTATGTATTATGTATGTGTGTATGTATATGTGTGTGTGTATGTATGTGTGTGCGCGTGCATTCGAGGGACTCCGTCGGTTACAACGACGAGGGTTCCAGTCGCTCTGATCAACGGAACAGCCTGCTCGTGAAATTAACGTGCAAGTGGCTGAGCACTCCACAGACACGTGGTGGTTAAAGAATATAGCAGGATTTGCCTGCACCCCCTGTCGGTGCCTTGCGGAGATTTAGGTGTTTTCGCTCAATAAACACTCACAACGCCCAGTCTGAGTTCGTGTATATATACATATATATATATATATAAATGTATATATATATATATATATATATATATATATAT
>NC_068990.1:28114786-28117622 GCF_001194135.2 Octopus bimaculoides | reverse complement strand
GCTCGAACTCTGCAAGAAGTTAATAATTTTTTTTGACTAAAACACAACTGGAGCCCTAAGTAAGGCATGTGTAAAATTTGAATGAAATTGGTTGCGTAGTTCTCGAGTTTTAGGGATTCACACAGACAGACAGACAGACAGACAGACAGACACACATTCTAATTTTTATATATATAGATATGTTAATTCTCTAAATGAAGTATTAACAGTAACTGCACGATAAAGTGTAGTATATTGCCACTTAAGTGTGGCTGACCCCTAGGGGTGGATATTACTGTTGCTTTTAGCCCCAGGAGGACATCTCCTCCAGCTGGCTTATCGACACACGACTGTGTCCTGTTTACCAAGGGAAGTTATCCCTCTCACCATGATGTTGTAAAATTGTTGCCAATCTGTTGTAAAATTTCCAATTCTAAAGTTCATCTTGAAACTGTCAGACTATATTCTCATTAATCTTGTTACTTTCATTGGAATGTGGAGGTGGTCCACGGCTCACATCAGAAATTCGTGTGGCGCTGAGCCATATTCATTAGCTACATCACACCATACCACGTTCAGGCTTATCTTGTTCTGTTTGGCAGCCTCGATCTCCTTTGAAAAATAATGCCCAACGCATCGAGGGATCCCAGAAATTTCCGGTCTTTTGAACAAATCCATCATCATATCCATTACTCAGTAGATAAGCTATTTTTCTCCTTGAGATGATTCCCATAAATAACTTGCCTTCCACATTCAATAAGGCTTTCGGCCTAAACTATTTTATAGTCTCTGCATTGGCCTCCTTCGGCAAGTATATACCTTCTGCCTTACACCAATCCTGTACTAGAGTCTCTTCGCGCCACAGCTATCGGAGTAGGACAAATAACTTCTCCTGGGGCATTCTTTGCTCTAGCCTTTCTCACGAAATCATTCACCTCCTTCTCTCTGATGTCCCCAATTTGAAATTCGCTATCAGATTCTAAGAGATGTTTTAGCCCATTTAAAGGTGGCAGTGGCTGGTTACAGTTTCGTTCGCTGTAGTTTTGTTTGATATGAGCATCCAATTCTTCTTTTTGTGCATGACAAAGTGCCACTCTTGGGTTCACTGAACAGCTTCATCAGAAACTGTTCATGAGTCCTTTTAATTTCCTTTCGCCGTTCATATCGGTGGATATGCTGTTGCACACAACGACATTTCCTTTTTAACTCTTCATACAGCAGCGCGTGGCCAGATTTTCGTCTTCCTCAGCACATTTCCATCGTTTTCTTAGGCTGTTCTTTTCTCTCCTCAACAGCTTCATTTTCCTGATTCTCCTGCTTGCTCAACACTTTCCTTTCGCTAATCGGATGTTCTCTTTTACTCCAAATAATTCCTTTCCTGTATCGTAAATTGAGCTTGTTAACTTCCCCAGTTTCTCCACTGTAGAACCTGTCATATTATAAAGAGCTTGAGACACCTTGTTCTCAAACTCTTTATATCTTCCTTTCTCATGAGCAGCAGGCCACATAACCGTCGTTCTCCCCCAAGTACTGTCAGATGCACTAGTATCATAAGCTGCAGTTTCCTGTGGGGAAGAGGTCTTTGCTGTAGCAATTATCGATCCGCTGTGATTTGAGCCCAGGGATGATTTGCCACGGGTTTTACGATCAGATGATCGTCAAGAGACCCAGCATTATTTAATAACTATAATAGTATGTTAAGTCAAAAGTTTTGCAATATTTTGTTAACTTATTTACTTTATTCCACCACTAAAATCGTAGTATTAAAAGTGGAGATCATTGTGCTGTACTGTCTGAGGCCAATTCTCTAACAGTTCTTTGGTTCCATTCTAATATCAGCTCTTGTTTTCGGATGTGAAGAACTCCTTCACTGAAACATCCTGAGTGCAGGGAATGATTTATGGATAGGAACAAGTGATAATCCGTCCGATGGCTCACTTGCAGAATCTCCCTGAAAACTAAGTGAAACTTACGTGCATCTGTGGAATGTTCAACCTGTTTCTCGTTAATTTTACGAGCAGGCCGTTCTGTTGATAGGAATTAACTGGAACACATATCGTCGTAATAGACGGATTGCCAGTTATTTCAACAAAACTATGGAAGCAAAAGAGTTAAAGCCTAACTGGAAAACTAGCCAGGCGTTGGCCACATTCTTCGGAGCAGACGAAAACTATTTTAAGGAAAAGTTACATAAAACATTTCCAAGTGGAAGACCTCTCTGTCTGCTCACACGTTGACGTTTTCATTGTTTGAAGATATGGAGAATTAACAACGGACTACGAAGGGAAGTTAGAATATATAAATATACGTTGAGCTAAATCGAGTACCTTCGACCTTATAATTTCATATTCTCGTGTTTAACCGAAGCTGTACATTAAGAATGTTCACCGAAAAGCCATGAAAAGATTCATAAATCAAGACGGGCATGAATGTAACAGAAGGCTGGCTGTAAGTCAGTGTTTATTTAGCATTTGTGAGTTTGCGTATTTAGAGAAGAATAAAAGAGAGTAATAAGGAAGATGAATGGTTATAGACGTACACTGAGATAATGGAGCGGGTTACTCATAGTGCGCGCGCGCGCGTTTGTATGTGCGTGTAGTTTATAGAGCGTATATATATGTGAATGAGTGTGATGGGAAAAATTTAGTGAGTATACATATATATATATATATATATATATATATATATATATATGCCAGTGGCTATGAAATAAATGTGTGTATCTGTGTATCGCTGCGCATGGAATGACTCCAGGCATGATTTTATTATATATATATTTGCGTCTGTGTGTGTATGCGTATGTGTCTGTGTTTGTGTGTTTGTATGTATGTATATATATATATATATATATATATAT
>NC_068990.1:28110868-28114193 GCF_001194135.2 Octopus bimaculoides | reverse complement strand
AGAGAGAGAGAGAGAGAGAGAGAGAGAGAGAGAGAGAGAGAGAAATTGAAGGAGAGAGAGATGAGTGACATAGTGAGGGAAATCATATGAAATAGCAAAAAATTCTAAATGTGGAAAGCATTGCTTATTGAAAGAGGCATATCGACCTTCGGCGTGCAACTTATGAAATACATTTAACAGCCACATGCAGCCATCAATGCATAGTTTTAGATAATAAAGCTCTACACAGTCGATGCAAACATTGATTGATCTCAGGGAAAAACACTTTCGGAACAAAGTGAATAATTCGGCTCTCTATCAATGATGTAACTTATTGATCTGCTCCATTGGAAATCGGCACGTTTCACTTAGAAATGTCTGCACAACACACGTACAAATCTACCAAAAGCAAACGGTATTCTGCCGCACTCTTATTTGTTTTCTTCTTTCTCATCTCTTTTTAAGAGGTATCGATGTATGTAGATATCTCAGTAATGCTTCTGTTATGCATCTTTTCGTTTTTCCCTGTACCTCTCTACCTCGAGTATGCACACACACACACACACACACACACACACACACACACACATACAAGCACACTGCATACATACAATTATGGATACATACATGCATATATATATATATATAAGCAATGTTAATTCTCTAAATGAAGTATTAACAGTAACTGCACGATAAAGTGTAGTATATTGCCACTTAAGTGTGGCTGACCCCTATATATATATATATATATATATATATATATGCATGCTTACATACACGCACGCATATATGTATGGATATATACATACATATATACAAATATATATATATATACATATTCTTACTTATCTCTATCTATCTATCTATCTATCTATCTATCTATCTATCTACTATCTATGAATATGTATTTGTATACGTGTGTGTGTGTGTGTGTATGTATAGATACATAAATAAATAGATATAGAGATAGGTAGATAGTTAGATAGTTGGATAGATAGATAGATAGATAGATAGATAGATAGATACGTATGTGTATATATATATATATATATGAAACGAGAGAGAGAAATTGAGTTACTGCCTGTTTTTGCTCCTTAGAAAATATGGAAATTTGTTACCTCACGCCTCACGCAACACGCAACATTCCTCATTTACATACTATATTTGTCTCCTTTTTTGACGTTTACGATTTTATTAAAATTAACTTAAATACAATTTATCGCAATACTCAACAAGATGATAACTACTTTTTATCCAATTATTAATGCCATTATTACTACAGCTGTTAATAAAACCGATAAATCAACACTGGAAGCAAATAATATAACATTAAAATAATCTCATTAATTACATACATATTTTTTGTAAATAGTATGATGAATCACTAGAGATTGAATTAATAATTTTGCGTACCCCACACTGTTTATTTTGAACAAGCGATTAAGGAATCTCTATAACATATCTCCGATAACAGTGATTTAACTTATAATTCGATGTTTATAATATCATATAGATGTCTAATTCACCATCACCCCCGAATAACTATACCATGGTAATTTTATCCACATTCACATTTCTTGGTCAAATCAAACCATATTCGATTGACCAATTAATAGTTTCTTAATGGCAGTTTGTCGATACGCTGACGATTGTACCAGATGGTCCGATCAACGGACGAGCCTGCACATGAAAATGGAGTGGAAGCGACTGAGTATTCCACAGACACGCGTACCTTTAACGTAGTCCTCAAGAAGCTTCTGTGTAACACAGAATGTGACAAGGCTGGCTCTTTGAACTAAAGATACGATACATTTTTGCCAGCTGTGTCGACTAGAGAAGCGTGAAATAAATTGTCCTACTCAAGGAAAACACACGTCACTTGGAATCGAACGCACGACGTCACGATCGTGAACCTAAAACCCTCACTACAAAACCGTGAACCTTTACAGTATGTGTATCATATAGGTATGATATATGATGAGGCAAATTGTGTAATGATCGAAAAAGTATGATTGCGTATACAAGCGGTCAGAATGGCGTTCGAAGGGAGGTTCTCTGGAGTAAATTTACTCGCCGAAACGCGTGGTTTGGAGATAAAGGATTCTCTCGAATTTGAGTCAGTTATTCTTCATATTCAAAGGTCTTCAATACTACGGACATGGGTTTAGAATGTTGCAAAGAAATGCAAATGGAATTCTTAAGGCCGAGACAACCGTCAAATAACTTGGGAGTAGACCAAGAACACGATGATTGGACAATAGCCAAATTCTCAATTGGTCATGCTTAGAAATTCAGTCAGAAACGGAAATATCATCTACTTTTGATAGGACTCTATGGAAGTTCCTGAGGATTCTAGATCCACGACCCTTCCAAGAACCGTGGACAGAGAAGATGAATGGCTGGAAAATGCGAGTATTTTGTTTCTTATTTATTTCTACTGACCATTAGAAACATGAACAATCCAGAGTAAGACAAAAACTCCATTGGTGGAAAAATATTAAACATTCTTTATTTAGGGATTTTCACGGCAACCAATAGTTTCATGTTTGCAAAACCTCCACAATTTTTTAGCGATCCATTTGAGAATGCTAGTAATCTAAAATTGAAACGATTCGCAACATTCGGAAGTAGATCGCTTAAATGTTGTGAAGATTTTTTTCCATAAAATCATTGGCTGCCCTGTTCATACACAAAGAAATTTTGTGTGTACGTGATTGTGAGTCTAGGTATGAGTGTGCGTGTTTTGTGCTTTTGTTTCTTCACTCCTTTTGGTAACTAGTGTCGTTTTGTTTAGATCCTCGAAAGAAAATCTTCTATAAATCAAGTAGACGCCATGAAAGTAGATGACAATTTCACCCAACATTTGATGCTGCTTACAAGCGTGTGTCCCCGTACATATGTTGTACAACCAGTAATGGTAAAAGGTTCTCAAGAGGAAATGGTATTACCGTTTTAATTCTAGGAATTCAAATAATGGTTACTCCCATAGTTGCAAAGGAAAACAAAATAAGCAAACATCGAGTATGACGAGAGCAAAGACTTTCGATGCAATATTTTTTCTTCGGATACTCTATATTTTTTGTTTCAAATGCAGGTGACTAATACGTTTAATGCTTGTGATCATAAATATGGTTGATTCATATTCACCTCGGAATACACAACGACTGCGAGAAACTTTCGCATTGTACTTCCTCAACCAAGTTTTATATCATAAAATATGCGTTCACATATATAACAGTGAAAGAAAAATATTGATAGTGTATAAACAGTAATCACATCTATCTTTGCATTGCACCCCATCCTGCATTGTTACAGAAATTATATCACCAGTCGTATATCAGGATAT
>NC_068990.1:28110057-28110858 GCF_001194135.2 Octopus bimaculoides | reverse complement strand
TATATGCATATATATATATAATATACTGACATACAATACTAACGTATTAGTAATCGGTTAATTAACTAAAAGAGATGATAGGCTTTTAAAGAGGATAGAGGAATTAAACGTACACTGCAATGAAACTAATGTTAAATTAGGTTTAGTTTTCAATGATAAAGCTTACACAATAGAATGCTTGCTTTCAAGTAAAAACCATATTATATATTAACATCAATAGTAAGATAATATCATCCTCACGCCGGCCCATAAATCCTAACACATCGGACATTAAAATGAGGGAAAGAGACACCGCCATTGCCGTCGACAGTATTCAATCTGAACCTAATAATTGCATCGATAAAGTTATATATCATAATCATTAAACAATACAGCTATTCCTTTCAAGCAAAAACAATATTGTATATTAACATCAAAAGTAATAGAAACATCGTAAGGTGTTTAACGAATCCCATAACACTTAACAAGCCCAACATAAGAATATTAGTACAAAGCTTTATTCTTATATTTTTATATCGAAATTGATGAGCGACGGCATCGCTGGTTGTCAAATGTTCGTTTTCTTTCCGTTTAAATTTTGACGGCAAGAGCGACAACCGATGCAAAGGGATTTCGCGTACGAACGAAGTTCGAAAGGGAGAAAATACATTTTTTTCTCTTTTTAAAAGACATTTTTCTTTTTAAAATTTTCCACAACATACCACGGTCAATGTTATTCATATACATACATAGGCGTGGATTTGGAAGACAGAAACTGAAAGAGGCCCGTCGTATATATATATACATACATATATATATATA
>NC_068990.1:28108668-28109610 GCF_001194135.2 Octopus bimaculoides | reverse complement strand
ATATATATATATATATACACACTACGGGCTTCTTTCAGGCAGACATATTCATACAAGGGAACATACATACATATTTATACACAAGTAGAAAATGCCTTATGTAAGTTAATGCGTTTTTGCCGATTCGAACGTAAATAGCAGAGCGCACGTTTGTCTTCAGAGAACACCACCTGGCTGCGTGTTCTTAGCACACATAGTTTACCGGTGTAGGTGGACTTTGAGATACCTTGTTGTTTCGACCTACATGTAGCACTCGATTCAAAGCAACCCTCCTCATTTGTGTAACCCCACAGTCAGAAATCACATGGAATGAGACCTGGACTTCTTGGTGTGTTGGACGTCTGGACATCTGCGGTCACAGTCTTCAGGTTTTTGTTCCTGCACGTAGTGGCATTTCCACGGCCGAAAATTCAATTCTTTAAGCAACACCGTACGGATTGTGTGTCTTGTTAGTCCACTTTCACGAGCTGCTTGAAGTGTTAATTTTTGTGGGCTGCGATTAGACATTTCACGCAATCTTCCCACCTACTCCGGTTATCGTAATGTAGTTGAGCGGTCACTTCTTCTTGCATCGTTCACAGAGACGGTGGTCATAAGCTTTACATGACAACTTTTATTGTCTACGGACGTAGTGTTGCACGCTACCATCACCGAACCAAAACAATGGAATTCCACACGTCATAGCGTGCTGTTATCTTAGCTCGCTTCTGAATAGTCAGGTGACCGTCCATCGGCAAAAGAAGAAATGAGAAATAAGACAAAAAAAAAACAAAAAAAAAAAACAAATGCCTATTAGAGTTGACTGTTTAAAAAAGGTTTGCGTCATGAATTCAGTGATACTGAAAATTCTATAAGCAATTTCTGATGCTTTGTTACTTTCCACCTACTCTGTATATAATAATATCAATAATACATACATACATATATATATATATATATATA
>NC_068990.1:28107470-28108429 GCF_001194135.2 Octopus bimaculoides | reverse complement strand
ATATATATATATATATACATGCATATATACATACGTATATGTATATACATATACGACTTCGACTTCATTATGTGAAAGTTTATATCATATCTGGAGTTTTTCGTTATATGTATCATCTTATAGATTTCGGATTTTAATATACGCGTGACTCTACAGTAATTTTCTTCATTTCGGTGTGTTGTATATTATCACTTTCATCTGAATCTAAGTAACTGAATGGATGGTTTCTGTGCAAGTCTTTTATTTCGTTTTCTATACGTAATTTAATATTATCAGTTCTTGTTAATTTATCTCCTCGTATTGTGTAATGGTTAAACATACTTAAAATTTTGCCACCCTGAAGAATCTGGCCAGAGCACCAGCTCTTGTTTATAGCAATCAGCAAACAAATTATTTGTTAATTCAAACTGAAGTGTGCCAAAACGGACAATAATAATTCATCTGGTGCCTGCAGAAGAGCATGGATCCAGTGGTAAGACAGGTTTGATTGGGCAGTTAGGCGCAAACAACGCAATGTCCTAAAGTCATCTTGCACCGAAGTATCAAGTGTGTTACACACAGTCCACTCAACTGGCGAAAAGAAAGGGCATCTTTAATTCAAAGGGCCAGGTCTGTAACATTTTGAATCTCCCTGAGAACAATAGTAACTGATACGCGTGTCTGTGTAGAGGTCAGTCACCTGCTTGGTAATTTCACGAATAGGCTGTTCTATTGATCAGATCAAATCAAATGGAACACTCGTAGTTGGAACCGACGAAGAGCCAGGCCGCTATTTATCACCTATTCACCTAAACATCTGCCAGAAAGCTTTAAGAATGACTACATACGTTATTATTTAGATATTCGCTGTTCTCCGTGCGTGCAATCCAAACTTTAACGCAATTTTTATAACACTGTCAATATCTTACGCTTTCTTCTTATATATATATATATATATATATATATATATATATATATAT
>NC_068990.1:28105418-28107017 GCF_001194135.2 Octopus bimaculoides | reverse complement strand
ATATATATATACATACATATATATATATACATACATATACATTATATATACATACGTACATACATACATACATACAAACATACATGCATACATACATACATACATACATAGTTAGAAGTCTGATATCTCAATGTATGTTACGTAATATTTAATGCTCGACAGGCCTCTGAAGTTGTTTCGTGTATTTGTCTATGAAAATATTCATGTTTCTTATGTTATCTCTAGACATACAGCGTAAGATGGTTATATTAAACATCGGGATTAAACACAAATAAATATTTCTTGAAGAGACAAGCAGCGGTCAATATACTACATTTCATACATGAAATTCAACACCAAATTTGAAATTAAGTAGGAAAGACCCAAGCGTATAATACACTCTCATGGAGTCTATTTTATTCGTTTATTGGTTTTAGTGAGAGATCTATAGTAGTCATTCTGCGCCATCATAAATAATGGTTCTACATTTTCAATTGAAGAAAGTAAATAAATTCACTGAAATACATTTAGATTTAAAGTTTTAGCAAGTTTACAATATGAAATATCTTAAAGCAAGTTTCCGGTTCATACATATGTATTCTCATGGACGATGGATCTCGCGGCAGCTGTGATACGTACTATCACTGTTTCTGTTCTTGTTACTGCTGCTCTCACTCGTGTTCTTGCTGTTTCTCTAGGTGTTGGTGTTACTGTTGCTCTTGCTGCTCTTGCTGCTGTTGCGGTCGTTGTTGTTGCTAACACCAACTTCTCGAATAAAGGGAGTAAGTTGTTCACATACAGTAAAAGCCCGGAGCATCGTCGTCTTCTCTAAAGCATGAATTGCTACATTAAAGCAATAGTAAATATGACTGCTATTTTTAGCAGGCTGCACGATGATGTTAGTGTCTCCAACTTATCGATCATTTGTTAAATCACAGTTAACATAGTTTAGTGTATTGTGAACATTAGTTCTTTTAAAAGATGCATAATGCAAAGCAAGCTTGATACTTTGTCAATACGAGAACAATGCCATACTTCCTTTGCATGTCAATACCAAATTGAGTCCACTAAAGATATATTGTGGTAGATGCTTGTGCAAGGCGTCACACAGCGTTACTTGAACATGCACATATACACACCTATTGCTAAGTATTTGTGCATTACGTAGATAGTCGAAAAGATGTCTAGGTGAGTAATCTTGTAAAAACAATCGCAAGTTTTTTTCTAATGCGAATAACGGAGATTTGGTTAAACTTCAAATCGTTAGGAGGCTACAGAGGGATAGTTATACAGACAGATAGAGGCGAGCTGGCAGAATCGTTAGAGACATCAGAACCTGATTCGATCGTATGACTATCTCCGTCTCAGGATGAAGAAGGACACTTCTGTAGAATCAGTGGACAGGCGGAGAAAATACCTTTACACAGTTTTTGTTATAGCCCTGTTCTGCATCCATAGATTTTGTGGCATACGAAAACACACACGCACACAGACACATGAACATAGACTCAGGAATACACACTTACACACACAAACGTGTGTGTGTATATATATATATATATATATATATATATACACACACGTTTGTGTGTGTAAGTGTGTGTATATATATATATATAT
>NC_068990.1:28103008-28105217 GCF_001194135.2 Octopus bimaculoides | reverse complement strand
GTGTGTGTGTGTGTGTGTGTGTGTGTGTGTGTGTGTGTGTGTGTGTGTGTGTGTGTGCGAGTGTGTGTATGTATATATATATATTCATTTGACATATAGTATTGTAAATGAAATATGTATAAGGTGTATTGAATAAATTGAATGAATTAATCTTGGCACGGATTTTGCTTATATATACTCTGTTCAAAATATCGAAACGAAACTAGTCAGACACACAGGGTAAGAGCGCATTAGCTTCTCGCACATAAAGCATTTGAAATATAATCAAACACAAAGTTCTAAGTCTTAGATTTAGTAGCTCCAGTTTCCTGTACGTACTGGAATTGTTGAGTATATAAATAAATTGGCAGCTTGTTTCTTTGGGATTGCTTAAATTGATGTAGTGCCTCTGATGAGAATACAATAGGATTCGAAGATCAATTAAGGTTGTTCATCATTTTATCAAACTTACAGAGGAACAGCTAAATTAGCGTTTGTTATCAACTATATAGTTTACACATACTCTGATTAATAAATAAATCTCCCCGAGATACACACACACACACGCACGCACACACACACACACACACACACACACACACACACACACACACACACACACACACACACACACACACAAACCCACACACATTTATTCGATAAAGGAATGCTACTTTAGAACAGTGTATGGCATCAGGTTTTATGGATTGTTCTACAGGTCGTGAAGTAGCCTTGAAAAGTTGGTATTCAAATTAATTCAAGAGACATTTAGATTACTTTATATCTACGGAGCACCGCATCACTGATTACATCTAATATGCAGATATAAGCAAATTAATCCAGAAATCAATGTATCTGTCTCTCCATATATGCATACATACTTATCAATACATACATGGACACAGACATTGAGATGCACGAACGGAAACGTAGATACGGAGTTTACGTTAATTCACTACATTTCACACGCTACCAAGACTATTCTTTTCTTATTTCACAAAATACATAACAAACGGATTACATCAACAATTCATCAGAGATTGTATAACAAACGTAAACATATTCCAAGTTGTAGAATCGGTTTTAGGCGCTTCTATGGTATCGATAGGCATAAAAGCTGTGACATAAAAGCTGTGATGCTTGCTGTTACAAGAACTTAGCACGAATTTCATATTATAACTTAACGTTTGCTATAAAATCAGTGAACGTTTGAGTTTGTTAATCTATTTATCAGTAGATTTTTCACATCATATATAAAATTGCAATTCAAAGCTATGTAAGATACATTGAATAAGGGAAAATATTTCTCTTCATACATACATATTTTACGTTTATATACCTTGTTCAAAATAACGGAATGAAACTACCACCAAACAGATAAAATAATAGCGTATTCACTCCTCCTATGCAAAATATTTGAAATATCACTGGACACTTGCAGTTTTGATTATTACATATATGTTCTGATTGATAAAACTCCCCAGTAAACATATTCTATTACATATTATCATCGTGGCATTCCGTCAGTTACGACGACGATGGTTCTAATTGATCCTATCAACAGAACAGCCTGCTCGTGAAATTAACATGCAAGTGGCTGAGCGCTCCACAGACACGTGTGCCATTAACGAATTTCTCAGGGAGATTCAGCGCGACACAGAGTGTGACAAGGCTGGCCCTTTGAAATACAGGTATAACAGAAACAGGAAGAAAGAGTGAGAGAAAGGTGTGGTGAAACAGTACAGCAGGGTTCGCTATTACTCCCTGTCGGAGCCTCGTGGAGCTTTCGGTGTTTTCGCTCAATAAACACTCACAACATCCAGTCTGGGAGTCGAAACCGTGATCCTACAACCACGTGTCCGCTTCCCAGATCAATGGGCCATGGCGCTCCCATTCATTATGTTTGCATTCTGTAAAACCTTTTCAGTTTAACCATAAAAATATCATACCCAGCACCTGATCTGATAGAAAAAGGTCGGCATTGTTCCAAAGTGTTTTTTTTTGTGTGTGTGTGTTTTTTTTTTCTTTTGTCAGGATTAATGTGACGAATGGTTGCTCGTCAGTATGGACAGTGGTCGAAACACCTCGATGAAAATTTGCACTTACCCACTTTCTTTGTTTCTCTCATACACGCACACATACACACACACACACACACACACAGAGGATCACAGTCACACATACATACACGCACAAAGATAACCTCCCATACACGCATGTATAGATGCAC
>NC_068990.1:28098743-28099603 GCF_001194135.2 Octopus bimaculoides | reverse complement strand
TATATAAAACAGATATGAGGAAACACAAACATGGGTATATATGTATATACATATGCACACACATACACGCATACATATGTTTATGAGGAAAATGTTCTAATTACAATAACTAAATCTCTATTTATATTGTAACTGAATGAATCTGAATAGAATCAAAACAAATAGAAAATTACTAAACATGATAAGAAACAAACGAAATAAGAAAAGGAAACCATTGCATTAGCACACTCTCTCTTTCTCTCACTCTCTCCAACACACGTATTCACGCACATACTTTCTCGCGCGCGCACGCACACACGCGCACACATGTATATAAAAGGTATGAAGCAACTTTCATTACGTGCAATCATTAAGCTGGTCTTTAGTTTTTCTTAGAAAATTTCACAAAATCTATCAAATCAAAAGAAAACGAAAAATATAAGTCCAATATTAAAACAACCAATTACATGTGCATCATGTGTGTGTTGGTGGGTGCATACACATACAACACACACACACACACACACACACACACACACACTCACAGACACACACACTGTCACACACAAACACACATATATATATATCTGTATGGATGTATATGTTTATATATGTACACATACATATTTATATATGTATATAAGCATACCCACCCACACACACACACACACACACACATACACACACGTAGACACAAACACAGACACACGCAGACACTCACACGCACATATATCAGCTTAGACACACATACATACATACACAGTCGCAAACACAGCCGCACACATTTGCTACTGCTCAGACGACACTCATATCTGAATATCTGTCTACCTATGCAGCTATCTAAATCTCTATCCCTCTCTCCCCTATATATATATATATAT
>NC_068990.1:28097408-28098351 GCF_001194135.2 Octopus bimaculoides | reverse complement strand
TGTGTGTGTGTGTGTGTGTGTACGCGCATGTATTTGTATCTATATATCTATATATATATTATTAAATACATATATTATGTATATGCTTTGTGAATTTTCTTTTTGCTGCAATGGCGTATAACAGTATATACACTTCCATTTCTTGTATAATCCTTATCCTGTTCAGGTTTACCTGTTTAAGCGTTATCCTGTTCAGGATTAACCGCTGACAATGAATTATTGTCACTTGGTATCCGGTGTCTTTTTCAAATTATTCAAATTATTATTAATTGCGATCATTTACATATATAATTTATTTTAAGCCTCCACTCTATGTGGCTCTATAGATTTGTGAGCACCTGTGTGTGTACTAATACGAGAATAAACAGTTCTTGAAATGAATCGATTTTATTGAGTCATTCTTACCTCATTATTCATCCTATCAATTTGCATTTTCTGTCAGTCTCTGAATGGCAAGTGCATTGTTGCAGCTCCCACCTCGCTTCCTTTACTTGTATGAGACATTAGAGAGGATCTATGTTTGAGCACCACCTTGAAGACCCCTTAGTTCACAGAATGCAACTCAGTACATATTTTTTAAAGCCTGGTTCCATTCTGTTCTATTCTCGGTCTCTTGGCCACACTACTAACTTATGGGATGTAAAGAAATGCACAAAGGTCGTTAAGCAGTTTTAAGGGACAAGCACATATACAACCCCCCCCACACACACACACACAAATCCCACTCACACATACATATACAATAGGGTTCTTTCATTTTCTGTCTACGAAATCCACTTACAAGGTTTTTTTAGTAGGCCCGAGGCTATTGTAGAAAACACTTGTCCAAGGAGCCACGCAGTGGGACAGAAACCGGAACCATGCAGTAGGTAAGCAACTACTTACCACATGCTTACATATATCAATTCATATATATATATATATATATATATATATATATATA
>NC_068990.1:28095276-28096355 GCF_001194135.2 Octopus bimaculoides | reverse complement strand
TATATATATATATATATATATATGCATGTATGTATATATGTATGTATGTATGTACATATATACTGGGTTTCCACTTTTCGCCCCATGAGCGTGCAATATAATATACATTTTTTAAACATTTCTTCTTTTGTGTATTCAATTAAATAACACAATACTTGTTTTACTATGTAATTGCGTTGTAATTTATCGCACCTCTTCTTTTTGGGGGTTCTAGAAGCAATTAACAAACACATCGCTACTGTTATTGCCTTGATTATAATAACATTTTGATGTGTTTTGTACTATTTGTTGTACACATACGTCTTTTATTCTTTATTTGCTTCTATTAAATCAGATTCAGTTAGCAAAATGATTTTCGTAGAAACTCGGTTAAACACACGCAGACACACACACACATACACATACACATATACACACACAAACAGAGACGCACAAATATATTTACTTCAATAGGTAGAGAGAAAGCCAGAGACTGAGAGAGTGAGGCCGATAGTGAGAAATTCGCTTAAATAATGGCGTCAGTTTATTTTTAACTTTCGCGCTAAGATTTTGTTTATTCATATCAAAATGCGGTGCCATTAAAAATTTCCTCGTTTCTTCAGTTTAAGTTCAATGTTAATTCTAAAGCTATGTCTAATTATTTATCCAGGAATATTCACTGAGTATATATCATTCTAAATATTTTAACAACTTTACATCAAAGGGAAATATAAGCCAAAGAACTAAACTTATTCGTTTTGTATCTGTTATCTGTGATAACATTTATAGGCGTGGTTTCTCCCACCCAAACTCTATTTCACAATATATTTATGAATATTCATGTTTTTTATTTACTGGTTTCAGTCATTTGACTGCGGCCATGGTGGAGCAGCGGCTGTAGTCACACAAATAGACCCCAGGACTTATTCATTGTAAGCCTAGCATTTATTTCATCGGACTCTTTTACCAAACGCTAAATTACGGCGATGTAAACACACCAACATAGGTTGTCAACTGACAGTGGGGGAACAAACACAGACACAGACTCACACATATGTGTATATATATATATATATATATATATATATATATATATATAT
>NC_068990.1:28090025-28092234 GCF_001194135.2 Octopus bimaculoides | reverse complement strand
ATATATATATATATATAATCAGATTTATGGCCGGGTTTTGAAACAGTTATTAATTGTCTGTGTCTTTTTTTTTTCTTCTTGAGCCCTCCAATTCATTTAACTTCGACTTCATTATGTTAAAGTTTATATCAGATCTGGAGTTTTTCTTTATACGTATTATCTTATTGATTTCGGGTTTTAATATACGTGTGACTCTACAGTAATTTTCTTCATTACGGTGTGTTGTATATTATCACTTTCATCTGAATCTGAATGGATGGTTTCTGTGCAAGTCTTTTATTTCGTTTTCTATACATAATTTAATATTATCAGTTCTTATTTACCTCATCGTATTGTGTCAATGGTTAAACATACTTAAAATGTTGCGTTTAATACGCGATCCAATTGCTGGTGAATAGTTGTGCAAACCTTGTTATACACAGATGTAAATCATGTGTAAATACGAGATGATTTATACTTGTCTCTCAGAGTTACAACCTGTTTGCTTGTACTTCATCCAATGTCAGTGCGTCATCTATGGCAGACATCCTGCTATTCGCCATTAATGTGTTTCTTTTATCTGTTCAAAATACATTTCTTACATGGAAGATATGCCTTCGTTATTTAATGTGACTGGTAATTTAATTTTATGATATTTTGATGAAATGATTCTGCATACTTCCACTTCCCTTTGCAGTTACGTCGTTTCACATTTATTTTTACGGTTCGGCATCTTGGGGAAGTAATTTCTAATAGAGCTCTTAATGCTGAGCTAGGGCTTGGGAATGATTCAGGTAGACGGAACCTGCGTGGAAACACGTCGTGTATATATACATGTGTGTGTTTCTGAGTGAGAGAGAGAAAGAGAGTGTGTGGGGTGCCCGTATGCGAGTGAGTGTCTGTATCTGAGTGTTCGGCTGTATGTAAGGAAGTACTGATGTTTCCCTGACTAAACCTTTCATGACAGTGTACGATCGTGGTCGCAGTCCAATGACTGAAGCAAGTAAAATATAGAAGATAAAATATAAGAGTTTTCGCTCAACGATGTTTGATAGTGTTCTTATTATGTGTGTCCTTGTCCTCTCCCTTTCACCAACTAAAAATATATAGGCACAACTACAGATTTCTTCCCCACCGAATTTGGATGATCATAACTTTCAGAAAAATGGATATTTTTTAATGAAACGGAGAAAATGAAACAAATATGGACAACTTGTTCCGAAACACCCCCGAGTGGGGAACAGTTCTCAAATATAACCTCCAATTGTTTTCTCCCACAATTCGACATAGTCCGAGGTATATTTGTAGAGAATTTCATTAAAAAAATATCCATTTTCTAGAAAGTTAAGACGAATTGAAGTAGACCCCGGTGAAGTTTCCGAAATTTCCCGTTCTGAAACCGTTATCCCCAAAATTTTATATGTTCGGAATCTACATGATATAATACGGGAACACTCTCTATAGCGATTCGATATCTCACAATATGTTAAACTTATGTTACCTTGTCACAGTCTATATATTTTGTGTTCAAATCTGTGACATCTAAAATTTCAGTCTCTCGTGTAATTCTGGTCATAATTCATAGAAGCTGGTTTTACACTTTTTAATGCCAAGACCCAAGACTAACTAAGTTCGAATTGAATGCCGTCCGAAGATTTATCTAACCCATGTTATTCTCTAAAAGCAAACCTGAGAGAATTATGAAGTATGTTTAATTCTGACATACTTTTGAATGGTGTTTCTTTCTTTCGGTTTGCATTATTTATTTGGTTATATTATATTTTACTTCATGACTCTCTCGTGAAAAAAATTAAATGTGCAAATACTATCCGTGTATCCCTGGTTTCCAGGTGACTAATTAACAGCAAATACAAACCGTGTGAAACATTATCCATAGCTTAAAGTTAGATACATATTCAGTAATGGCAACTGTAGAAACATGTGTGAAAAATTACTGGGGTGGTGTGTGTGCGTAAATGCTGCTTTGCACAAAGAAGGCAACAAGAAAAATTGAAAAAAGTGAATTATGCAGTAGAGCAAAATTGTGTAACGCGGATTTTCAAATGGAAATGGCATAGTTCATGTCGCATGTACTTACTGCAGATGACGTTAAGGAAGAGGAAAATGGGGGTAACAATGACGGGTTTCAGTACGACACAAGAAAGAATTTTCCCAATATAGAGTATATATATATATATATATATATATATATATATATATATGTATATAT
>NC_068990.1:28086972-28090015 GCF_001194135.2 Octopus bimaculoides | reverse complement strand
AGAGGAAGAGAGAAAGGAAGCAAAACACACACCTTTTTATCTTGTTTTGAAGGTGTCACCATCCTTAAACCCATTCCAATACAATGGGAAATGATAAATGAATAAGTGAATGGTGAATAGGAAGGGGGATCCCACTTCTCTCTCTCTCCCTCTACCTATCTATCTGTCTGACTATCTATCTATCTATCTATCTATCTATCTATCTATCTATCTATCTATCTATGTTGCTAGCTAGTTATCTACCTACCTATGTTCCTACCTATCTCCATTGCCATAGAACCTGACCCCAAAAAGCAAAAACAATATTCTCTTCTAAACAACCTCCCCCCAACTACCCCCCAAAAACCATCTGGTTTATATAAATGAACAAGCTGTTTGTACATTCACAAAATCTTATTTAACAAGTTCGAGAAACGAACGAAAGCGCTAACAATAATGAAGAAATAAAAGGATTCTGATGACTTCTTTTCTCAATATTAAATTTCTGTACCACACCTAACACTCTATACATACATATGCATACATACATACATACACACACACACACACACACACATACACACACACACACACACACACACACACACACACATACATATATATATATATATATATATATATATATATATATATATATATAACATTCGCAGTTACAAATGAAATAATGTAACTAAAAACACATATGATGGATATTTGAATTTTATAATACTTCGATGAGCACAGTACATCCTTAGTCTCATAGAATAAGATATTTACTATCAAGGTAATCAAAATTATGTTCACTTCAAAGGCTGGAAGCCACTTTTCGTTGACATTTAAGAAAAGACAATCTAGAAGGAAACATCAGCAATATGCGCTGAGACATTTTATTCTACTTGCCTGTTTCCTAAAACTGAATCCTTCAGGAAACAAGAGAGTAATAGCAAAGCTATCAATCACCATAAATGACCAATTCTGATTCGATCTCTGCTTTTTTATGTCTGCTTGAGTCTCTCAACCTTTCTGTTTCTCTCGCATTGAATATTTTATTCTGTGAATTTCCACGCTGTTCTCCAAGAATGACAATGCTCATGTAACTATTTGTATTAGAGCATTTTCACATTGTTTATTTAACTCGCCATTGGAATGACGTTATCTCATTCCTAGAGACGATTATATAAATTAGTACATATCTTTTTGAATTTTTTTTTTTATTATTCTCCAAATCATTAAACAGAAACCAATTTATTTGGAGTCTAAGTATGTGTTCGTGTGTATGTATACATACGCGTCTATGAATGCGTGTGTATGTGTAGTGTGTATGTATATATATATATATATATATATATATATATATATATATATATATATACGTGTGTGTGAGTGTGTGAGTAAACTAATTATATTGAAATACAAGCTAATTAATTTGACAACAACAAGTGTATGAATCAATATAAACACGAATAAAAAATTCATGTACTTAGACGAAAGCGAGCGTCCATCTTTGAAAAATTGTGAATCAAAATATGTATGTGTCATTATATAATTCAGCATCATAAACTTCGAGACAAAATTCTACTTATATACTTTTGAAACTTAACGAACATATTGCGAATTTATACATACATACATACATACATACATACATACATACATACATACATACATACATACATACACATATACACGCTCGCAAATAAACACAGATTCACACAAACACACAAACGCACACATATGGTTGTGAGAGAAGAATTTGGTTTCTAAGTAAATGATTCTAAGCTCAGTCCTACTGTATGGCAATTTAGGGACGTGTCCTGATGAGTGGGTGTGGTAGTCGGAAACTGAAAAACTCTCGTTTGTATATATATGTATGTATGTATATATATATATGTATATATATATATATATATATATATATATATACAGATAGAGAGAGATAGACATACATGTAAATAGATAGATAGACAGATAAATAGATAGATAAATAGGCAGATAAATAGATAGATAGATAGATACCTGTGTTTGTGTGTGCATTGCTGCTTTGCTTTGTACGAGATCTTCCAGGTTTTAAACAGAGATCTCTTATAAAGCCAAGTTAGACATTTCTTGGTATTAAGAGCGACTTTTGCTATTGTCCCCACAGCTCCAATGATTACAGATACATGTGTTGTCGTTAGATGACACATTGATGAGACTTCGATTTTAAGGTCGTTGCATTTATTTCATTCGAATAATTTTACAGAAATGTTGCAGTCTTCTGGTATTGACATATCTATGGACAGGCAAGATTGTCAACGACAATTTTACTACGATATCTGGTCTATTATCCTGTATAACTCGATCACAGTATTATTACTATTATGTGATAAAATTGCACAGCTAATTTTTCTGGATAAAAACATCCTACGTCGATTATCATGCAAGTATTTTCTTTTTCTTTTCCTTTGTCACAACAATGTCAGCTTTCTGGTGATTCCTAATCTGATGATTACACTGAATCATTGTATCCCTAAGGATTTTGTAATTTTCATTCTTGGTTACTTCTGAGATTTGGTCATACCACGTGTTTCTCCTTTGTAGGCTGTGATTTGCATAGAGCTACGAATGTATCATTCTTGCCACAACATTGTCGTGTCATGTTTTTGTAATCGCATTGTACCCGTTTCAGACATTCGCTTACAACTTGCCATCCAGTTTCACCCCTCTCACCACACATTCTGCATTTGCCGCTCTCAGTTGTGTTGTGAGTTCTACATTTCACATACTTAGTCCTTAACGCTTTTTCCTGTGCCGCGCATACAAGCGCTTCTGTCCCTATCTTCAGGTCTCACCTCCACATCCATAACCACCATCTTCTGTATTTATTGACGCTCGTATCTCTTGCAAAACTGACCATACATTTTTTCCCCTTCCATGTTATTTCGTGTTTTGAGCCCTTCTGTTCTTTACGTTTTTCTTTCTTTGCACAGTTATCAATTTTGATGACACCGGATATATGAACTGACGATACAAATGTAAACACACACACACACACACACACACACACACACACACACACACATAT